>NC_090725.1:314724888-314729888 GCF_036898095.1 Palaemon carinicauda | reverse complement strand
TACATTTATTTTTCATCGGTTTTGTATCGCACGTAGTTCATACACGGTCGTATACAGTAACTTTTTTTCATTCTTTATCTAATCCTCCGCTCTTCCTTGCACTCATAGACAATCCTATGTTTTTATGTTTTTTTTTTTTTTTTTTTTTTTTTCATGTTTGAATTTTTATGACGGTCTTGCTCGCACATGGATGTATATAAACTCGATGAGTGTTTATTAAAGTTTAGTTGCATTCATCCTGCGTCTCAGTTATCCCCTAACTGGTGTATGTGCACATTTTATAAATATTATAAATATCCTTTTTACATTATGAAAATAGCGTGTATAAATATATTTCTGGTCAGAGGAGCATTGTATTATTTAGATTCAGTGATATAATACGTCCTTTTTTTCCTTTTTAGAGTGATAAAATAAGGATAGTATTTGTGTTATTTCATCCGGTCTTTTTTTATTATCCATAAAACAAGGCCAAGTAGTGGAAAATGAACAGTTGGACTCAGAAGTCCATGGTACACCTTGTTTAGAAGAACCGTGGTTCAATGATGATCGTAGACGTGCTCATTTGGAGAAGGTGGAGGCTTATCATCTTTGGAAGGGTAACAGATCAGATTTGACCTGGAATAACTATACATAGCTTAAAGCTTTTGCTCAGTGAGTTCATGCTTCAATTGAAAAGGAATACAATTTAACCATAAAAGAAACCCTTTCTGGTACAACTCAGGAACATAAATGGTTGTCTACCCTTAAAAACTTTTTGGTGTAGATGCAACAGTTCCTCATCCATTAAAACTAGATGGCTCAGTCACTCACCGTCCAAAGGAAAAGGCAACCCTTTTGGCTGATATTTTTGACAGTAAACAGAGTAATGAAAAGCTTGAACTTTTCGATCTCGTGAAATTAAAACTCTGCTTATGGAGAAGTACACCCAAATGGTATTTTTCCTTTGTTTTTTTTTTAAAAACTGCAGATTTCTTAGCTCCAAAGTTATCTGTTATTTTGCGCAAGTTAGCAAGAAGATGAGCTTTTAGCACTTGTTGGAAAATTGGTAATGTTACTCCATTATGTAAATGTGTTTGTGGTAGCTCAAGTCCCACTGATTACCGCCCAATTTCCATAACTTCCATATTATCTAAAGTTTTTGAACGTCTTCTGGTAAAACGTCTTAATAGGTTTGCTGAAGGTAATCATCTATTCCCTAGTTTACAATTTGGTTTTCGTAAAGGCCTTGGATCATGTGATGCCCTACTTACATTCTCCAATGCTGTACAGAAATCCCTTGATTGTGGTCAGGAAGTTCGTATGATTGGCCTTGATTTTAGTGCTGCCTTTGGCCGTGTAAATCATGAGGCCCTTGTTTTCAAACTTCAACAGTTGGGAGTGGATGGTGAGTATAGGAATGTGATATTTGGCGTTCCACAGGGTAGTGTTCTTGGTCCATTACTTTTCATACTATATACACATGACATGAGGTTTGGCCTAGAAAACAAGCTTGTTGCATACGTAGATGATGCATCAATTCCATTCCCTGAATGTAGATCTGGGGTTGGTGAATCCCATAATAGAGATTTAGCTAAAATTAGTGCATGGTGCAAATTATGGGGTATGAAGTTGAATCCTAACAAAACTCAAAGTATGATTGTAAGTAGGTCAAGGACAGTAGCTCTTCAACATCGGGATCTCAGTATTGATAATGTTTCTTTAACTTTGTATGGCTCTTTTAAAATCTTAGGTGTGATTCTCGACAGCAAATTTAATTTTGAGAAACACATTAGGTCTGTCTTTTTCCATTGCTCAAAAAATTGGCTTATTGAGAAAGTCTTTCAAGATTTTCAGTGATCAATCTATTTTGAAGAAGTGTTTTAATTAATTCATACTACCTTGTTTTGAGTATTGCTCTCCTGTCTGGTGTTCAGCTGCTGATTCTCATATTAATTTGTTGGACAGAAACTTACGGTCTATTAAATTTCTTATTCCTGATCTTGATATTAAACTTAGGCACTCTCGTTCAATTAGTTCATTATGAATGTTGCATAATATTTTTCATAGTTCTGACCATCCTTTACATTCAGATCTTCCTGGACAATTCCATCTTTTTCGTAATACTAGGCAGGCAGTTAATTCTAATAGCCAGGCCTTTTCCATCATAAAGCTCAATACTACTCAGTATTTTAGAAATTTTATTCCAGCTTTTACAAGTTGTGGAATGATCTTCCTAATCGGGTAGTTGAATCAGTAAAACTTAAAAAGTTCAAAGTTGCAGCAATTTTTTTTTTTTTTTTTTTTTTTTCAACAGGCTGACAGGAGTCTTTATAGTTTATATGAAATCAAAATTAAAATCAAACCATTGCTCTCTAGTCTTTGGGTAGGGTCATAGCCTCTGTACCATGGTCTTCCACTGTCTTGGATTAGAGTTCCCTTGCTTGAGGGTACACGTGGGCACACTATTCTATCGAATTTCTTTTCCTCTTGTTTTGTTAAAGTTTTATAGTTTATATGGAAAATATTTATTTTCTTGTTGTTACTCTTCTTAAAATATTTTATTTTTCCTTGTTTCTTTTCCTCGCTGGGTTGTTTTCCCTGTTCGGGCCCCCTGGCCTTATAGTATGCTGCTTTTCCAACTGGGATTGTGGCTTAGCAAATAATAATAATAATAATAATAATAATAATAATAATAATAATAATAATAATAATAATAATAATAATAATAATAATAATAATAATAATAATATGTTTAGACGTTGCTACTGATTTTAGAATAAATTATTGTTAATTTGTTCTCATCATTTATTTATTTCCTTGTTTCCTTTCCTCACTGGGCTATTTTTCTCTATTGGAGCCTTTGGGCTCATAGCATCTTGATTTTCCAACTAGGGTTGGAGCCTGGCTAATAATAATAATAATAATAATAATAATAATAATAATAATAATAATGATAATAATGATAACTGCACCTTGTAACACCCTTACTTCACGGTAAATAACCAAAAATGTAGGTTAGGGAGTGCGGTCGAAGGTGGTAGGCTGGGCTCAACACAGGAACTCGCCACACATTAAGGGGGTGGCTGGGTGTACTTCATCAGAGCGAGGTGTACCAGGAATTTTTGTTTCCAATTGTATGGTTGATGTACAAAGACGTGACTAGAGGGGTACTCAGTAGATCGCACACCTCCGCCACAGCAGCTTTTTTCTCGACCTTTTGCTCGACCTTGACCTTGACCTTTGACCTAGGACTTTCAAAGTTGAATCACTTCCACGTCTCAACAAAGAAATTAATCCCTGAAAGTTTCTATACTCTATCAATGAATTTGTGATCTCCGCAACCGCCGCTTTTTTCTCGACCTTTTGCCCGACCTTGACCTTGACCTTTGACCCAGGACTTTCAAAATTGAATCCCCCCACGTGTAGATATAACAATTAATCCTTGAAAGTGTCACCAGAGTAGGAGTAAATTTGTGACCTCCGCAACGGCCGCTTATTTCTCGACCTTTTACTCAACCTCGACCTTGACCTTTGACCTAGGACTTTTAAAATTGACCTTTGACCCAGGACTTTCAAAATTATTGACTTTCATGTCTTAATATTAAAATTAATCCCGGAAACTTTCACTACTCCATGAGTAAAATTGTGGCCATGAAGTTGTTCAACCACAAACAAACAACCAAACAGACTGTGAAATATTAACCTCCTTCCAACTTCGTTGGCGAAAGTAATAAAGATACTCAGATGCGTCTTAAATTTCCCCCATCGACCTATGCTTTTATTATTGAGGAAAAGAAGATCAACAAAGTATGACTGGATTGATCCAGATTTGGGTCTTGAAAGACATCTAAATAAAAAGTGGTCTATGTTGCAAGAAGGCGGAAGATTCACTGAAGTTAATCATGTATACTTGCGACTAGTTTTTTTTTTTTTTTTTTTTTTTTTTTTTTTTTTTTTTTTTTTACCAAACGTTGTAAGCCGTTTTGGTATCTCTGAAGTATATTAAAAGTAAGAGAGCATTGCTGTTTATATATTCATCCTTGTTATTTTTTTACTACTAGTGTACCATAAATATAAGACAGAAAGCTTGCTCGAAGCAACCTCTCGACAAGAGATGAAGAGTAGATTCTCTCGAAATGGAATATAGGTAGCCCAGTGTCATACTTCACGCTTCGTAGTCTTCATCTATGAAGGCCTGTGGCTTCCAATTCTTTTAATGCCTTGTGGAGCCCAATTGACAGTTTGGTGAACTCTTCTAGGAGAAGGACACTCCAAAATCAAACCATTGTTCTCTAGCCTTGGGTAGTGCCATAGATTGTGTACCATGGTCTTCCACTGTCTTGGGGTAGAGTTCTCTTGCTTGAGGGTACACTCGGTCACTATTCTATCTTATTTCTCTTCCTCTTGTTTTGTAAAGTTTTTAAAGTTTATATAGGAGATATTTATTTAAATGTTACTCTTCTTAAAATGTTTTAATTTTCCTTATTTTCTTTCCTCAGTGGGCTTTTTTTTTCCCTGTTGGAGCCCTTGAGCTTAGAGCATTTTGCTTTTCCAACAAGGGTTGTAGCTTAGCAATTGATAATAATAATAATAATAATAATAATAATAATAATAATAATAATAATAATAATAATAATAATAATAATAATAATAATAATAATAATTATAATAATATGCATGAAGCAGTTTCTGAAAAGTGTTCATTCTCACTCTGTGTCCTTTTCTTGTCCTGCTCTGAGAGAGGCGTAGATGTTCTTATCTTTCTGTTAGATGCTTTTATTTCACTTATTTTTTTTTTTATTATTACTGTTTTGTCTTTCCATGAAAAGATTGACTCTTTTATGTCCGATGTTTCACTTTGTTAGGAGATAATCATTGTCCATAAATGGTTAGCTATATAAACGTGTTTTGTTTTAATTTAATCAAGTTATTATCATTATTATTATTATTATTATTATTATTATTATTATTATTATTATTATTATTATTATTATTGTTTTTGTTGTTGTTGTTGTTGTTGT
>NC_090725.1:314712388-314722388 GCF_036898095.1 Palaemon carinicauda | reverse complement strand
ATACTTTCTGAGTGCGCTAATATTTAAGCATTACTTTATACTTTCCGAGTGCGGTAATATATAAGCTTTACTTCAGACTTTCTGATTGCGCTAATATATAAGCATTACATTATGCATTCAGAGTGCGATAATATATAAGCCTTACTTTATACTTTCTAAGTGCTCTAATATATAAGCCTTACTTCATACTTTCTGAGTGCACCAGTATATAGAAATTACTTTATACTTTCCGAGAGGGCTAATATATAAGCCTTACTTTATACTTTCTGAGTGCACTAATTTATAAGCATTACTTTATATTTTCTGAGAGCACTAATATATATGGCTTACTTTAGACTTTCTGAGTGTGCTCATATATAATCCTTACTTTATACTTTCTGAGTGAGCTAATATATAAGCATTACTTTATACTTCCCGAGTACGCTAATATATAACCATTGCTTTATACTTTCTGAGTATGCTAATATATAAGCATTACTTTATAGTTTTTGAGTGCGCTAATATATAAGCATTACTTCATACTTTATGAGTGCACTAATATATAAAGTTTACTTTATACATTCTGAGTGTGGTAATATATAAGCCTTACTTTATACTTTCTGAGTGCGCTGATATATAAACCGTACTTTATACATTCCGTGTGCGCTAATAGATAACCCTTACTTTATACTCTCTGAGTGCGCTAATGTATAAACCTTACTTTATAGTTTCTAAGTGCGCTAATATATAAGAATTACTTTATACTTTCCGAGTGCGCTAATATATAAGCATTACTTTTTACTTTCTGAGAGCGCTAATATATACGCTTTACTTTATACTTTCTGAGTGTGGAAACCTTTACGTGGAGGAAGGATTTGTGTATAGCCATGTTCAGCAAAGTTGTACAAGTCAGGGCTACCCATATCAAGTCTTCCATCATCACCAATCCGCAGTGGCTAGTGTAGTGTTGAAAATGGCCAAACCCCAGACTTGTCCAAAACATGTCTAAGGCATTTGTCCTGCAGTGGACTAGAAACAGCTGCTTTTGTTGTGGTTGTTGTTATACTATTGCTATTATGAAGAGATATGCTGTATGTATATTCTGCTTTCTTCTCTCTTACTAACATGATTGGCTTATTGCTTATAGAAATATTTGAATATTAGCACTATTTCCGTAGCATGTGAATTATGTTACAGTGAAAATTAAAATGTAGGTAGGAATGAAGTAATAGACTACATAACAAATGTGCCTTTTCTTCATCTCGCGAGGGAATTAAAAAACAAATGAGTATCACATCCTATCGCGTTTTCACTCTCTTTGAAATCACTAAAGAACGAAAGATATGATCAGTCTTATATGATAACAGATAACCAATATCAGATGTTTTGAACTTTTGCCTTTGAGGGAGTATGTTCTGTGCCTTTCTGCAAAACACGGAGACCAATTTTGCTTTTGAAACATTTCCATCTCTTCCTAGTCTTTTTCAGTGAAAAATTTACAAGCTCTCTCTCTCTCTCTCTCTCTCTCTCTCTCTCTCTCTCTCTCTCTCTCTCTCTCTCTCTCTCTCTCTAAAAAGATAGCTGGAAAGAAGAGGCAAAATACTTAGAAAAGAGGACATTTCTCTCTCTCTCTCTCTCTCTCTCTCTCTCTCTCTCTCTCTCTCTCTCTCTCTCTCTCTCTCTCTCTCTGAACATAATGATAAAGCTTTCATACACATAATTCACAATTCTTGTTTCATTAACATATCCTGCAACTTAAATCAAGTAAAACCTCGTAATAATATCAAAAGTCCTTTTGTAGCTAATAATAATAATAATAATAATAATAATAATAATAATAATAATAATAATAATAATAATAATAATAATAATAATAATAATAATAATAATAATAATAATAATAATAATAATAATAATAATTTGATCTAGGTTTATTTTACATCTAAGTGTAAACATTAACTAAAGTACACCTGAGTTAGTTATCTGTTTAGCAAAATACAAATAACGTTTATTAAGTAACGTCTAATCAAATGCCGTTGTTTTTTAAAGTTCCTTTTTCTTAAAATATTATATTTTTCCTTGTTTCCTTTCCTCACTGGGCTATTTTCCTTGTTGGAGCCCCTGGGCTTATAGCATCCTGCTTTTCCAACTAGGGTTGTTGCTTAGCAAATAATAATAATAATAATAATAATAATAATAATAATAATAATAATAATAATAATAATAATAATAATAATAATATCCCTTTATCATCTTTCTTTCTGTAGTATTTTATCCTTCTTAATCCATACTTTTATGAGAACGTAACTTTAATACTAATCTCTCGCGTAAGTTAGTATTTGTGCATTGTATACTTTGATGATTAAACATTTTCCTTCTGGCTAAATTAGTACCTCCGCCAATGAAGTTAGAAGGAGATTAGGTTTTAGCCCCTGTCTGTGTGTTTGTTTGTAAGTGAACACCTTTCTGGCCACAATTTTAATCGTAGAGTAATAAAACTTCCAGGGATTAACTGTTTTGTAAAAGGTTATAAATTATTAAATTTTGGAACGTCAAAGGTCACGGTCACGGTCAAGCAAAATATCCAATTCAAGTAATCAGCCATAATTTTTAACATCGTTGTCACAGACCTCAAACTTAGTTCATACTTGAATGCATGAAAGTCCACCCCTTTCAATACATGTTAAGGTAAATGGTCAAGGTCGAGCAAAAAGGTCGAGAAATAAGTTGTTGCAGCGAAGGACTGCCCTCTACTGAGTACCCCTCTAGCTTTAATTATATTTGATTATATTTTCTTTAATCCCTAAAGTATTTATTTTAATCTCTTCCTCACTGTCTGTTCAATCATATTCTACATTATTCTATAGGATTCCGCTATTATCTTTTCATCAAATTTCTTCCTAAGTGTTAACTTTCTTGTTCATTAATTATCCTTTTTATACTTGTTTTCATTTTTGTAATTGCTATTTCCCCATCCACATTTTTTATCTGATTTCATGTTTCTGCTAATGAATATTCGAATCTCTCTTTAAATTATCGCGAGAAAATAATCCTCATTTAGTCCATTACCTAATACAGCTATTCCTATATCTTCGTTTATTATTTTAACAGTTTTTATTATTATATACATTAAAATTGAAAATCTTCATTATTATTATTATTATTATTATTATTATTATTATTATTATTATTATTATTATTATTGTTGTTGTTGTTGTTGTTGTTTTTGTTGCTGTTGTTGTTATTTTTATTATTATCATTATTATTATTATTATTCTCAAACAGACCAACGTGGTCTATTCCTACTTATGCCCTGTTCCAGGATGCTCTGGACGTTACATAGGAATGACCACCATGCGTCTGTCTAAGAGACTGTCTTGTCATGTCCAACAAGGTGCAATTAAAGCTCATGCCCTCCACGTCCACAATAACAACATCAAACGTGAGGAAATAATCAAGAACACCGAGATCATAGGCCGTGCTCCTGTTAGCCGGAGACTTCGCATGTTTGAAGCTCTTCTTTTTCAGAGAGATAAGCCGACTCTCAACACTACCCAGGATATGTTCCTCCTCCCCTCCTGTCGAAGGAACAACACAAGGAAAAATAACCTAACCAACCATGACACCTCCACCCAGGACAACCCAACAGATCAAGACATAAGCAACCCCAACAGCATTGATCAGCGACAGGATAGCCTGCCTAGCCTACATACCCTCTCGGCGAGCGCTCCCACCAATCAGAGCCCTGCTCCCGGAGGACATGATGGTGACTCAACACCCAGGAGTGAGTGGGATGGCAGTCTGACTGTACTACAGCCTCTCTTGGCGAGCGGCTTAGCAAATGAGGATCAGCCATTCTATTTGCTCGGCAAACGACGCTCGAGGTAGCCAATGAAAAATTCGCTGCCTCTCTGAATAAGCCAGAATTGCCATATGTAAGGACGTAGCTCTCATTGTTTCCAGCCTATCATCACTCTGCTCCTGGACTTCAGCCTGATTGGACCTCTCCCAGCTCTCTCCTAGCAACCATCATAGCAGCTGAGAACAAGCTTTGATCCAACATTACCTCCAGCAGTACTCAAGTGATAGCTCCCTTGCTGCCAGTCAACCTAACCCCTCATCCTTATCCTCTCCCTCCCTGTCCCCCCCCCCTCCCTGCCCCTCCTACCCCCTTACTCTCAAGTACCACTTGTCTGTCTCTCTCCTCCTTGAACTTGTCTCTCCTCCTTAAACTTCAACTCTAACTACTAACCATCAGTAGCCCTTTTCCCCCGGAGTTGCCGTTGTGGTCTTAAAACTCTCTGGGGGTACTGGGTATTGCTGCACCGTTTAGGCTCCTACTCCTTCAGTAGTACCTACATAGGATAGGGCTTAGTCATAAGTCACTGTGTCTTATAAAGTGATAATTAACTTCTTTATCTTTAATCATATCAGTTTTTTGGTTCTAGCTCGCTTAATAGTTAAAATTCTTAAAATATTTTTTGCTGTTCCCTTAAGACGTTGATATTGCCCCATCCAACTCCAGTCTCAAAATTAGTCTCACGTTGTTGCAACACCATTTTCTAAAAAAAAAAAAAAATTCTAAATTTTCATTCGCTCAAAAAGTAAGTGTTAATCCCATAGAGTTTTTTTTAAATTCTGAAATCTCATTTAAGCAGTGTAATCTCCTTAGACTTATCCCCCTAAAAAGACTTAATTATTCAATAAATATTATTTAAATGAAAATATCAATCTCTCTCGAGGTAAAATGGGTAAAGTCAGAATAAAAGACACTAGTCAGGGATCTGACCATAAAGCCCGTAGACAGGCTGTATGGAGTATCCTACAGGATAACTCCTGCTTCATCCATAAATTGACTAAATTCAATAATATTTATTTGGCCATAGCTGATGAAGCCACAATTGAAAAGATCATCCTTCCCAAAACTAAGGAAGCCTTCCTTAGTAAGAATTTTGAAGTCCTAAATCCCCCTCATCTGAATGCCTCACGCACCTTGGTCATTACACAGGCTTACAGTATAATTTATGACCTCTCTGAAGCTGATTGGAAGTTGAAATTGAACAAAGGAATAAAGTCAAAGTAACAAAGGTCATCAAATTGCCAACCACCAAATCTACCTTCAAAGTTCAATTAGAAACCATACAAATGGTGAAAGACAGCCTTACCAAAGATCTGCTCATTTCCAGCCAATCATCCCCCCCCCCCCCCGGATATCTGGCCTAGGACGTGTTTGTTTCTCTATCTCAATGCATGAGATGTTACAAATACGATCACACAAGAAAGGACTGCCCTCAACCATCTACCTTCAAAATATGTTCACTCTGTGCCTAATTAGAGCACTTTTGGACTGAATGCAACAAACAGCAAAACCATAAGTGCATCACATGCAATGGAGACCATCCAACCATGGCAGCAAGATGCCCTACCCGGAAATCCATGGTTAAGGACCAAGCAAAGGTTCTTAGAAACCAACAATCCAATATCACTCCAAATAAGTCCTTTGCTCAAGCCTCAGCCCCTTCCAATCCAAACGCCTCTCAGCCTATATTTAACAGCATTACTCTGCAATAACAAACGGTAATGAACACTGCATTGATCATGGCTAACCTTAGCGAAGCAGTCGAGCCAGGGACTTTCCAGTCAATAGTAGATGCTTACTATAAACCCAATGGACTCCCACTGGTCAAAATACCTACAGAGGCTATCAAATTAGCCAATAAAGTATCAGCTATGTTGAAATCTGACAATGCTAATAACAATAACCTTCAACAATCTGTGACAATAAATGATGCAATGGATACAGATGAGATCAACAGGAAAAGGCTACTGAGTGACTCAGATTCTGATATCTCAGAGCCTGCAAATCCTGCCACAGCCCTCCACCTCAACATCTGAACCTGCAGACATTGAACTGCAAGGAGCCACCGCTCTCCCTCCTCTTCCCCCAATGAAACAATCAAAACCTAAAATTGGTGTAAAACTCTGTACCTCTATCAATTTAGCAAAGCCCCCTAAATCCGCATCTCATGATTCCATCAAGAAAATTATTTTTGAAATCCATACCATTAAATATATATTCACAGAAACATACGATAATAACACAGCTGTCCAATACATATATGATGGCTCAATAGAACTGGACAAATATAGATCTAGGATCGCCCGGATCAGTGCAGATAAATACAGGAGGTTAAAGTCAGGATTTTATGACTTGACCTAAGGACAATTACCATAATGGATACCCTCACAGTAATTCAACATAATGTACTAAAGTGGACGTTCCTCAGATGTAAGGAACTTATTAATATCTACTCCTCCCTCTCTCCTCACTTCATACTCCTTAATTCAACTAGAATTCCTGATTCTACCCGTATCAAGATCTGGAACTATGATGTGTTCCAGTGTAACACCTCTGGTGAACAAAATGCTGGTACAGCAATAGCAGTTAGACGGGATGTTACTGTCAGATTAATAGATGGTTTCAATCATGATCTGATTGCTGTCGAAATACAGACAGTACAAGGACCAATTATAGTCGCAACGACCTATTTACCCCCAAGAAAACCAGTATTTCCACAGCAGGATATATTATCATTGATAAGACGTAACATCCCAGTCTATCTGCTGGCTGAGCTTAATGCAGCTCATCCAGCCCTTGTTTATAACAGAACCAACCCTATTGGCACATTAATCAACGGCCTGATGAATAGGAACCTTATAAGGTTCTTAGGCCCATATTTTGATACGTTTTTTTGCCAGAAGAACCTCTAGTAAGCCAGATATACTTCTTTCCAATAGATTTCACATGTTTAATTATTCAATTACTCAAGGCACCTTAACCACTTCAGATCATCTTACCGTTATTTTAAAGCTTACTGTGAGACCCATTATGGTGGTCGCTAATCCAACAATAGATATGAACAATGCGAACTGGGAACGTTTTAAGGACACACTCGATGACTCTCTCTCTACTTTTGACGAATCCGATAACATCTTAAAGGATATATCTTACATAGACGATAAGATAGCTTTTTGGTATAGGAGGATCAAGGAAGCATCAGAGCTCCATATCCCATTCAAAACTTACAGGATCCTACCATATACCAAAGAAACAGATTCTCTTAAACTACTTCGGATCTGATGTAAACAAGCCCTAGAAATAATTAATAACCGAGGCCACACACATTAACTTGTAGAGTACATTCATAATATACAATAACGATTCCAAATAGAATTAATTGAACTCATTAATACAACTTGGGGGGCTCTTTTAGATAAATGTGAAGATTATTATAAAGACCCTGCAAAATTTTGGAATATGATCAGGAAACTGTTAGGCTCAACCTCTCAACCTATAGCATACATCACCCATAATAACGAACAAATCTATTCATCCTAAGATCAGGAGGTGATCTTCAGAGACTTCTGGTCCAATATCTTTAAAATAAACCCAATAGAAAATCTAAGGTTCGACCAACAACACGAGCAGCATGTCACTGAGACAATCCATGAACAAGCTGATCATATAATACCTTATGATTTAGTAGATCTTGGAGACTTGACGAAGATGACCCTTTTCTCAAACCTATCCAACTTCAAGATATAATCAAAATAATTAACAGTTTTAAAAACAAAGCTTCAGGCCACTCTAAAGTAAATAAACTTGCCAAATTCGATGCTCTCTTTTCTTTGCAACATCTTTAATGAAACTCTGAGTAGGGGTTATTGGCCAGATTATTTAAAAAAAGCAATACTTCCCTTTGTAGGGAAAAAGGGCAAAGATCTCACCTCAGTCTCTAACTATAGACCAATATCCTTATTAGAGACTCCTGCTAAGATTATTGAAAAAAATTATTAAAGAAAGATTTGAGGATTTCCTTGAGGAAAATTTACTTACAAATAACAACCAATACGGATTTACAAGGGGCAAAGGGACCCAATTTGCATTAGCCCGTCTTTATGAATTCATTACTGTCAAGTCAAGGCTTAGAGGTAGTTGTAACTTAATTTCTAGAGATGTCAGCCGAGCTTTCGATGAGGTATGGCACGAGGGTCTTGAATACAAGTTGATAGAAGCACAACTACCAAATTTAGCAACCAGATTATTATGTAACTTTCTTGACAATCGAGTGGCCATTATCAAGATAAAAGAATTTATTGGACCAGAGTTTCCACTTCTATCTGGTGTTCCTTAGGGTAGTGTTCTCTCCCCTTCACTTTATAAATTTTATATCAAAGATACCCCTCCTTCTGTTCCAGGTTGTCTGCAAATCATGTTTGGAGATGACCACACCCAAGTAATAACTATCCCTAATAAGAGCAAACGTATGCTACAAATAAAAAGTCAGGGAAATACAAAAAATAAATATTTACGAGAAGAAATGGAAAATAACAACAAATTGGAAAAAATTTCAGCTCCTCCTAATTTCAGTTCGCAATCCTGTAGAAATCATCGTAGGCAATATAAGAATTCCATTCAAACAAAAGTCAACAATACTTGAGTGTAACTTTCCGAAATCTGTTATTCTTCCACATGTTAAGGCGAGAATAACTGCTTCTAAAATAACTCTTAATAAATTGAAAAGTTTTAAGAATTTATCAACTAAAACTCATCTCCATTTATTTAAATCATTAGTAAGACCTCAGTTAGAGTACCCCACTATAATATTCGGAGCACTTAGCAAATCTTCACTTAATAAAATGCAGGCAATACAAAATAGGGTTTTGAGGAGAGCCTACAAAGAGAGCCCTCCCTATTACAATAAAATTAGTGAATTACATCAATATTCCAAATTGGAGTCTCTTAATGTCCGGTTTCACAGGCTCGGACAGAAAACCAGGGACCAACTTGCTTTAGACGATGACGACCTTTGCACCCTAACTAGAAATCTCACTAGTGAACATGCTCGTGATCATAATTGGTGGAGGAGACTGGAGCCTAAGATCAATTGTGATCCTCCCAGGCCCAGATATATATCATCTGATTGAATACATTAAATATCATTTCAATAGTTAAGATGATATTTCCTTTAATCATTAAATCATCATAATTTTTAGAACAATCTTACCTTTTTTATTCATCAAATTGGTGTTAGACGAACGGACTCCTGTAACAAGGGCTTGGCATGAACCAAAAAACCTTTCCTTTTCCTGCATGTCTTTTCTTTTCTCAGACTTATTATACTACTATCTAATATCCCATGAGGGTCTGCCCCTCTCTTTTATTCTTCTCCTGTACTTCTCTTTCTCCCTTTTTCCTTATTCTTTCCCATCTTGTGTACCTGCCTTCGGGCTATAAACTGTATTGTATCTAGGGGCACTTATCCTTTCCCCATATTCCCCACTTCCCTATCCTTATCCTTATCCTTATCGGTTTCCAGCACTCAAGTCTGAGGAAGGGAGACAGCACTCCCAAAACGCGTAGCTTGTTCTCTGTATACTTTTACCCGATTTGTGAATTTTACCTGAATTGTGAATCTTACCTAATTTGTGAATTTTATATCAAAACCTTGACTTACCAATTATTTCTGAATTTGACTACCCACCACGGAGGATGAATTTTGCTCAGTTACTGGCTGTATGCAGTAGTCCTGAAAAGAAGATAATTAGAGCCATCGAGAAGACGGAGTATAAGATCAATGCAATTGAAGCAGCCATTATTTTCAACAAAACTTGCCTGAAAGAGGGTCTACTACTGAAATATATTATTATTATTATTATTATTATTATTATTATTATTATTATTATTATTATTATTATTATTATTATTATTATTATTATTATTATTATTATTGCAATTTAATATATTTTATATAATCTCAGTAGGTTTATGTACTTTGTAACCTATATTTCTTAAAAATTTCTGAGAGTACGTGCATATAACTCGTTCAAATGTCTTCCATCTCTTGGAATGTATCAAATTAAATCTTCACTTCGCTTAAGCCACTATATTTTAGTCTAATCTTTCGAATTATGTGATATAATTACCTTAAGCAATTAATCAAGGATAAGGGGAACTAAC
>NC_090725.1:314697388-314702388 GCF_036898095.1 Palaemon carinicauda | reverse complement strand
AAGCCTTCATTAACAACAATACTTGGAAGTCCCCTAAGTTAATTCGAAAAAAATTAAATAAAAAGCCTTTTATTTTTCCATTAGATAGCCTCGCGTTTATCCGCGTATTATTGACAATGAGAAGAATACAAAAAAAACTCTTAGAAAACAAAACATTACATGAAATTATAAGACCATAAATAAGGGATAATATTATCAGGGATAGTTTGTTTTTAAATGACATTATTAGTGTCTTTTTATTCATGATTCCTATCTTTAAAAGTTTAATTGTTTAAAGGTCTCTCATGAATGGCAATGACAGGGGACAGGACAATGTCCGAAAGACTGATCATTTATAGGTGTCTGGTTTCAGTTTCATCAGAATGATGCCCAGCAGAACGTCAGCCGGGAAAGCCCAATTCCCCACTGTGGTGCCCAACCACAGCAATGGCCTCCCCCGTAAAAAGCTTAAACTTTCGGTCCCGGGCTTGGATCGATCTGCTGCCACGCAAATGCTAGGCGAATACGTTAGCACTGTACTAGCCAGAAGGCTAGTACAGTGGCCCCTCTCCATGAAACTAGGGCCAGGCAATAGCTACTCATGACTCAGCATGTAGGGCCATAGGTTATCCCAAACACCCCATTAATAGCTCAAAAGTATAATGAGGTTACAGGCACTACTAGAAACCATCGAGATTGAGTAGGTCTCGAATCCCCGTCAAACGCTTTGACAGGCAGGGACGTTTTCAATGAGCTACCACAACCCTGAAGCATTGTTAATAGCCTTGTACCAGTATATTATATACACACTTATGCTGCACACACACACACACACACACACACACACACACACACACATATATATATATATATATATATATATATATATATATATATATATATATATATATATATATATATATATGTGTGTGTGTGTATATATATATATATATATATATATATATATATATATATATATATATATATATATATATATATATATATATATATATATATATATATATATATATATATATATATATATATATATATATATATATATATATATATATATATATATATATTCATAAATATATATGTATATATAGTGTACTATATATTTTAGGTATGCAGTGAATAATTATATAAGCAATTATGATAGGTATTGATAATACATGATGGCAGTAGGATAAGCTTTGTGGTTAGTTATACTTAAATTTAGTTCATGTGAATGTGAAGAAAAAGATTTTGATATAAAAGGCACCAAAAACTCCAACCAAATTCGTGGATCTAATTGTACTATACTGTACTCGCTGTAAAGATTCCAAGCTAAATAAGCCACACCCCCTGATGGTGTCATAGCCAATCACTTTGTCGCAAACGTTAGCGGTGGTTGCAATACATCAACTTACAAATTTCAAACTATAATAACTTACAATCAGTTTAAGGAGATGTGTTGTAACCGTTATTAACGTGGGAAACATGACTGGCTACGACCTCATCAGGGGTGGAGCTTATTTTGCCCGGAATCTCTGCTGCAACTATAAGTGATTGGTAATTTCATGTCCTAAAAATAGATTATACCTGTCTCATATATTTTTTCACATTATTTTGCATATGAACGGTCTGTTCTAATACATTCAGGAAACTCAATACAACTCAATTGTGTTTTTATATTGACAACATTTATGATCCCTTTTTAACTAGAAGAAGATAAAGGAATGATGTTTGGAAATCCTTGTCAAAATGAACTTTCGAGCTGATTTAAAAGTATATAAAATTGTTAGAGAGACAAATAAATCATATAAATCCATATATATATATATATATATATATATATATATATATATATATATATATATATATATATATATATATATATATATATATATATATATATATATATATATGTATAGTTTATGGATACATAGGGTATATATACAGTACATATATATTTATTTACAGATATATGCGTGTGTACATATTTATTTATATATATGTATATATATATATATATATATATATATATATATATATATATATATATATATATGGGTGTGTGTGTGTGTGTGTGTATATGTGTGTATGTGTGTATATATGTGTGTATGTGTGTGTATAAAGAGAGAGAGAGAGAGAGAGAGAGAGAGAGAGAGAGAGAGAGAGAGAGAGAGAGAGAGAGAGAGAGAGAGCGAGAGAGAGAATATTGAAATCCATTTCCTTTACCACTTCCATATCTCACATTTTTCACGTAACCTCAAATGATGAACATCACCGTATGCCTCTGTGATCAAAAATGAAAAATCATTAACGATGAAATCGATCTCAGTCTATTTTTTTCCGATTTTAAAAGATTTCCATGGAAAGTGAAACACCTTTTGTGTGACTTTGCTAATAAATATTTATTCACATCAAGATTAAAACTGATATTTATTTGGCATTAATAGAAATTGGGTTTATCTGAAGATTTTTCTGTTTCAAGGAGACTAATTTTCTCCTGTGATTAAATTTCCAAAATAGATTGATATTCTGCAATGAAATTATATCACAACATGAATTTCATTATTTCTTCTTTTCGTCCTCAATTTTACGGGTACACAGTAATCTATGTAAACGCTCAAAGGGTGTGGGGGCCTATGCAGTAACGTCCCTGAATGCTGATCTCCATACTGTGGTTAAAGTCCCACTCAAATTTGTTATTTCCTTTTGGTCCCTGTAACCTCACTATATTTGTGACCTAAGGATGGGGGTTATGTGGAGCCTACAGGTCTATCTGATGAGTCATCAACATCCATTACCTGGCCCTCCTTGGTCCTAGCTTCGGTTGAGAGGGCCCTTGGGCGATAATATGTGTATATGGTCAGTCTCTAGGGCATTGTCCTGCTTGATAGGCTAATGTCACTGTCCCTTTCCTCTGCCATTCATGAGCTGTCTTTAAGCCTTTAAACCTTAAATGGTAGTCTCTTTTGTGGCAATGATTTCCATCTTGGGGTTTGATTCAAGGCTGCATTTGCTGAATAAATTAATTACGGATATTTTCCTTCAAAACAAGGCAACCGTGTGACCCAATACAAATGGGAAAAAAGCAAGCTAATAGAAGAAGAAGAAGAAGAAGAAGAAGAAGAAGAAGAAGAAGAAGAAGAAGAAGAAGAAGAAGAAGAAGAAGAAGACAGAGAGAATCAAAGGCAAAATATTCAAGATATGATACGCCGGTAAATGAAGATTATTATAAATTGAAATTTTTAATCAAAATAAAATTTTATAGATGTATACTCGAAAATTCATTTTGAAAATTGATGGTGATTTTCTATCAAGCTCTTAGGGAATCTCAACACAAGTTACACCAGCTCACAGAGGATAAACTATATTTTTATGGCATTTATCCTCAAAAAAATTATTGAATTTGAAAGGGAAACCTCTCTGATCTTCTATTCTGCCGATCACTTTAAGCTTGTCTCATTCAAATTTGACATTGTAGCATTCTGCTGTTATTTTTCTCGTTCTTCAGAAGTAGTACACGATCATATTACTACAATGAGTTCAACACTGTATCCCTAGAGCCATTATCGGATGCTAAATGCAGCTTAAATCGATAGAACTAACATTTTTATCAGAAAATCTAAGGTTGTAAACTACACTGAACTTCATGTTCCTTTATCCCGTTAGGGTAGAACCATTCCTTAACAATTTTATTCACAATAAGGGCAATCATGTTCATGGACTTTCATATACTAAAATTAAAAAGAAAAATAATAATAATAATAATAATAAGAGGAGGAAGAGAAATACTGCAGTAGTTTATATTCACCCTTGCATGTTTTAAAGACTAAACATATACGTTATTGAGTTTGCTTAATCTTGTGATTATATATATATATATATATATATATATATATATATATATATATATATATATATATATATATATATATATATATATATATATATATATCTATATATATATATATATATATATATATATATATATATATATATATGTGTGTGTGTGTGTGTGTGTGTGTATGTGTATATATATACATATATATATATATATAATATATATATATATATATATATATATATATATATATATATATATATATATATATATATATATATATATATATATATATATATATATATATATATATATATATATATATAAATATATAAATATATATATATATATATATATATATATATATATATATATATATATATATATATATATATATATATATATATATATATATATATATATATCCAAACACTCACTTTTAATTAAATAGGAGATATCAATAATGAATTGCAAATTATTATTTGATTGTAAAATTCTATTCTATATAAGCGTTCTTGTATAAACATATCCCCCTTTCCATGTAGTTCACAAAGAGCTTCTCTGTAATCATTTACAAGTAGTAAGAGATAAAGAAATTAGTTCTCAATTCTTTCTAAATTCAGCATCTATTATCTGAATTATATGAAATGCACATAATCACCCAAAACAATTTCTGAAATCCTTTTGTTACGCAGATTACCAAAGATATCAGTTAATTGGATGAATTGTAGTATTATTGGCTCCAGTTGGATATTTTGTTCATGCATTGTTTATGCATCAATTATTTGTACATGTAAACGTTGGAAAAATGTTACGAATATATTGCAACTACGATACAAAATATGATGTATTACTAATCCGTGGACTCTCTCTCTCTCTCTCTCTCTCTCTCCTCTCTCTCTCTCTCTCTCTCTCTCTCTCTCTCTCTCTCTCTCTCTGGATTCATATTTACTCTGGTAAGATCATACCTGCCTCAAGATTAGGGCTATCATAAATACGTATATTTGCTATAAAACACACACACAGACTTATTGTGGTCAATTTTTATCCGATTTGCATGAAACTAATGCAAAAATGTGCATAATTCAATTGCCGATCTTGTTATGTGGCGTTATTGAAGGTATGCACTCAACCGAGTCCCCTTTCTAGTTCTTACATTTAATTTTAATCGGCTAGTTCAGTTACT
>NC_090725.1:314684888-314687388 GCF_036898095.1 Palaemon carinicauda | reverse complement strand
GAGTCATACATATTTAAAGAAACATTATCAATACTGAGATCCGGATGTTGAGGAGCCACCGTCCTTGACCTACTTACAATAATACTTTGAGTTTTGTTAGGATTCAACTTCATACCCCATAATTTGCACCATGCACTAATTTTAGCTAAATCTCTATTAAGGGATTCACCAACCCTAGATCTACATTCAGGGGATGGAATTGATGCAAAGAGAGTAGCATCATCTGCATATGCAACAAGCTTGTTTTCTAGGCCAAACCACATGTCATGTGTATATAGTATGAAAAGTAATGGGCCAAGAACACTACCCTGTGGAACACCGGATATCACATTCCTATAATCACTATGGTGCCCATCAACAACTCTTTGAGATCTATTACTTAAAAAATCAATAATAATGCTAAGAAACGACTCACCCACTCCCAACTGTTTCAGTTTGAAAACAAGGGCCTCATGAATAACACGGTCAAAGGCAGCACTAAAATCAAGGCCAATCATACGAACTTCCCGACCACAATCAAGGGATTTCTGTACAGCATTGGAGATTGTAAGAAGGGCATCACATGCTCCAAGGCCTTTACGAAAACCAAATTGCAAACTAGGGAGTAGATGATTACCTTCAGCAAACCTATTAAGACGTTTTGCCCGAAAACGTTCAAAAACTTTAGATAATATGGGAGTTATGGAAATTGGGCGGTAATCAGTGGGACTTGAGCTACCACAAACACATTTACATAGAGGAGTAACATTACCAATTCTCCAACTAGTGCTAAAAGCTCCTCTTCTTGCTAACTTGCGCAAAATAACAGATAACTTTGGAGCTAAGAAATCTGCTGTCTTTATAGAAAACAAAGGAAAAATACCATTTGGGTCTACACCTCCATAAGCATCAAGGTCCTTCAACAGAGCTTTAATCTCATGAGATCGAAAAGCTAAACTAGTTAGTTTAGCCTCAGGAAAACAGGAATGAGGAAGTTCAAGTTTTTCATTACTCTGTTTACTGTCAAAAACATCAGCCAAAAGGGTTGCCTTTTCCTTTGGACAGTGAGTGACTGAGCCATCTGGTTTAAGTAAAGGAGGAACTGTTGCATCTACACCAAAGAGAGCAGATTTAAGGGTAGACCACCATTTATGTTCCTGAGTTGTACCAGAAAGTGTTTCTTTTATGGTTAAATTTTACTCCTTTTCAGCTGAGGCATAAACTCTCTGAGCAAAAGCTCGAAGCTGAGTATAGTTGTTCCAGGTCAAATCTGATCTGTTACCCTTCCAAAGATGATAGGCCTCCTGTTTCTCCAAATAAGCACGTCTACAATCATCATTGAACCACGGTTTGTCCTTCACTCGGTACCTTAGCACACGAGAAGGGATACGCCTATCAATTATGTTGACTAGATTCTCATTCAAAGGGACAACAGGATCTACACTATTATATAATTGTGACCAATTCAAGCACAAAAGATCATGTAAAATCCCATTCCAGTCTGCTTGGGATTTCATATAAATTTTACAAGAATATGATATATCAGGGACAGGCTGCTCAGTCTTCACTAATAATGAAATCAAGGCATGATCAGATGTCCCGACTGGAGAACCAACCTTACTAGTTATAACGCCAGGGGAGTCAGTGTATACGAGGTCCAAGCAATTACCAGACCTGTGAGTAGCTTCATTTATGATTTGCTCACAGCCTGATTCAGAGGCAAAGTCTAACAGCCATGACGATCGGTAGGAGAGATAGAACTTAACCAATCCCTATGGTGAGCATTAAAATCACCAGCAAAGACAAAAGAAGCCTTTCTATCATCTTAGCCATAATGGTAAGAAGACAATCGAAGATAGAATCATCTATGTCTGGATTCCGGTAGATCGAACACAAATAAAAGTTGTTATGCCTGCCACAAACTTTTATTACCTGAATCTCATGACATCCACATTGATAGCAGGAAAAGGCAATAAATTATAATAAATAATAAATAAAAAATGATAAATGATAAATAATAATAAATATATAATAAACAAATAATAAGTGATAAAAAATAATAAATAAATAATGATAAATAAATAAATAAATAATAAGTAATAAATAAATAAATAAATAATAAATAAATAATAAATAAATAAATAATAAATAAATAATAAATAAATAAATAATAATAGATAATAAATGAAAATAATAATAATAATAATAATAATAATAATAATAATAATAATAATAATAATAATAATAATTATTATTATTATTATTATTATTTATTATTATTATTATTATTATTATTATTATTATTATTATTTTTATTATAATTATCATTATTATTATTATTATTATTATTTTTGTAATAATAATAATAATAATAATAATAATAATAATAATAATAATAGAAATTATTATTATTATTATTATTATTATTATTATTATTATTATTATTATTATTATTATTATTATTATTATTATTATTATCATTATTATTATAATATTGTTAATAATAATATCGGTAAAGCAG
>NC_090725.1:314662388-314669888 GCF_036898095.1 Palaemon carinicauda | reverse complement strand
AATTTTTAGAAATTCTTTTAAGGTTGGTTTGATGTGGGTGAAGTGTACTGCCACCTACAAATGAAGTATTTATCTTCGCCAACTTTGTATTACTCAAAAACTATTTGACCGAATCTCTTGAAATTTGGTGAGAAGATTGGCCATGATCCGAGGAGAATTTGGTTAGATTTTGGGGAATAATTGGGTCAAGAGTCAAGACCAGGGTCACAAAAAGGTTCAAAACGTTTTTTGCCATATTGTGGCCCATTTTTTCCGATATACATGGAAAATAGTGACAAAATTGCAAATATACAACGTGATATAGGCATAGGTATGAGCACTATGAAGTGTCCGTTGTTCTCTAGTCTTAGGTAGTGCCATAGCCTCTGTACCATAGTCTTCCACTGTCTTGGGGTTGAGTTTTCTTGGTTGAGGGTGCACTAGGATACACTATTTTATCTTCCTCGTGTTATTTTGGAGTTTTTATAGTTTATATATGAAATATTTGTATTAATTTTGTTTTTGTTCTTAAACTTCTCGTTTTCTATCTCCTTATTTCCTTTCTTCACTGTGCTATTTTCTCTTTGGGAGCCCTTGGATTTATGGCATCCTGCTTTTACAATTAGGGTTGTAGCTTGGCAAGTAATAATAATAATAATAATAATAATAATAATAATAATAATAATAATAATAATAATAATAATAATAATAATCGTGCCTCTCTCTCTCTCTCTCTCTCTCTCTCTCTCTCTCTCTCTCTCTCTCTCTCTCTCTCTCTCTATGTAAGGAGTTACACCGTTTATTCTTGAGGAAACAGCCTTGGGTTACATCCCATTACACAATGCAAAGGGACCATGGTCACTCTATTGGGTGGCCGCTGTTTTGGGCTGTTTGTCCCCTTTAAGCGAAATAAGAGTATCGTCAGGAACATAACTTCAGTACTTCCAATTACAAAGACAATAAAGGTCGTCCGTAATGTAATAAAGGGCTTGGATGGATGACCTTAAAGGGGATAAATGATCAATGATGAACTAATGGTCAGGTGAAATTGGAATGGGAAATGGCCAGATGTGAATAGATGAAAGGTAGGAAAATGAGGCAAATAAATGATCTATAAAAGGTATTAAAAAATTTGTAGCCTTTGTATTTCTCTTATTCTTAATTTGCACTACGGTTTTGTTGTTAACAATCACGGAGACTTTGTAATTTATTGGGACAGGCCGGGTGTAAAATTTCAAAATTTACAACTGAAAACCCACATTCAAAAAGAGAAACAAACACAAGAACACCAGATAACCTATGGTTCTCCACCTAACCTAACCTAGGAGCCATGTCCTTACCTACTTACCTAAACAAAACACACCTAACCAAAGGTTCCCTACCTTACCTAACCTAAAGGCCGTATCCTTATCTACTTGCATACCGGTTGGGCTACTTCCCTCTGAGTTGGCTTCCTCACCGGCTTCACTCCTGTCGAAGTAACCCTAAATCATATTTCGTAAATGAAGAAAAGAGCTTTATATCATCTATTTCAGACCAAAAATAGATAACAACTTCCCCATTAAGAAAATTGCTTTGACAAGTAATTTTCCTCTTAGTGAGGTTAGAAGAGACTCTTTAGCTATGGTAAGTCGCTCTTCTAGGAGAAGAACACTCCAAAATTAAACCATTGTTCTCTGGTATTGTGTAGTGACATCGCCTCTGTACAATGGCCTTCCACTGTCTTGGGTAAGATTTCTCTTGCATCAAAGTACACTCGTGCATGCTATTGTACCAACCGTGGGTCACACGATCGCACATAGGAATGACATTTTTTTTTTTATATATTATGCTTTGTATCTTCGCTCTCCCTCGTACTGATATGGTATCTGAATAAACATGCCTGTTTTTCTCACTGTTAACTGTTAACAGAAACGGTTGTCAGTTGAACATGAAATTGCCTGTTATGTTTTAATGTCCTTTTTGCCTGGACTTTATGTATATATAAACTGAAAATCTGTAATAAAGTTACTCAGTTGCTTTCATCCTGCCTTCTTAGTCACAGCCTCTCACGGCCCGTCACCTTGGTGACCCCGGAAGTCGACTTGCTCTTCCCGCCTTCCCTATGGCGGACTCCACGGAAGTTGGCGCCGCCCCATTAAAACTTTTGCCGTTTGCCAGCGGAGAGGCGTTTGCTTGATTTCAGCGCGCAGAAGTCCAGTTCCACATCAAGGGCGTGACTTGCTCAACCACTAAAGCAGATCATGTTCTCGCGGCGATACCCGAGGACACCTTCCCAGAAATATACGTCTGGCTTTGGGAACAAGGAGACACCCCAATAGCGTATGATGCCCTCAAAACATACCTTCGCCAGCCGCCCATATAGCAAATGTTTTTCAGCTCTCTCAACAACTGTTGGGGGACCAAAGGGCTTCGCTCGCCCTCAGGGAAATGACCAGTATCGCTCGCCTGCAACCTACCGCAGACTGCTTTCCTTATGAGGTGAACCTACTTCGTGCCCTTTGGATACACCGTTTACCCGAAACTGTGTGTGCTGCCATACCCGATGTCGATAGTTTACCCATAAAGGACTTGATGACCAAAGCCAACGACCTTATGGACAGCCACTTCACGACCTTCAAGATCTCCATCAACGCCTCCACTCCTGACAAAGAGGACGCCTATTCAACGTCAAATGAAGCTGACGTGAATGCCGTAGGACATACACGCCTACCCCGTGACGTGATGGAGCAGCGACAAAGCCCCTCATCACTCACCACTCACTCGCACCCCAACCAACGACTTCTACAGCCATTTACTGCCTCCCATAGGCCGCAGTTTTGCTACAGCCACTACAGATTCGGGCAGCCGCAAAGAAATGTGGCAAGGATTGTCAGTGGTCAAAAAACGTGTAAGTAGGCCATTGCTCGTGGCGGTGGCCTCCCGTGTTTATAATCTTTTCTTTTTACATGATGCAGGAACGGGCGTACGATTTTTGGTAGACATGGGTGTTTGTCGTTCTCTTTTACCAAGGGAACTCTTCAGGACACGACGTAGTCTTTCTATGTCTGCCGACGTCCGCCTGGTAGCTGACAACGGATCTGCGATACCCACCTACGGTTACAAGAGCTTCACATTATTGTTTGGAAACGGTGAATTTAACTGGAAGTTTCTCGTTGCTGACGTTACATTGCCAATCCTCGGTGCAGATTTCCTCTCTCATTTCCTCCTTCTGGTTGATGTCATCCACCGACGATTGGTCAATGCAGACTCGGACTTGTCGACACCTCATCAACCCGACCCCTCCAACCTCGCTCTCTACATCAGTGCACCCACGGATGCCATCGCCCACCTCCTCACGTCGTACCCGGAAGTTTTCTGTATAGAACTTCGCCAAACGCCCACGGTTCCTGCCAAGCACGGTATTTATCACCATTTCAAGAAGACGAGACCAAAATTCTTCGCAAAATTCAGACGTCTGGGACCGGATTGATTGGCAGCCGCCAAACAGACGTGCGCTGAAATGGAGGTAATGGGCCTTTGCCAAAACGCCTCTAGCCCATGGTCGTCACACTTACACATCGTTCTGAAGAAAGACGGCTCCCTCTGTCCGTGCGGGGATTACAGGCGCCTGAACATGCAAACAGAACCGGAACACTACCCCCTCCCAAACATCGCTGACGTGACCTCCTACCTGCACAAAGCGAAGGTTTTCTCCACGCTTGTCCTCCTGAAAGGGTATTATCAGGGGCCTATGAACCCAGAAGACATCCCCAAGATCGCCATCACCACTCCGTTTGGTACATACACATTCAATTACTCCTGTTTTGGCGTTCGTAATGCTGGGGCCACTTTTCAACGTCACATGGATGGCATCTTAGGGGACCTCCCCTTCTGTGTATGTTATGTGGATGACATACTTGTGTTCTCTTCCTCAAAAGAGGAACACCTCCGTCACCTGCGCATCGTACTCGACCGCCTACAACAAAACGGCCTTGTAGTCTGCTACGACAAGTGTACCTTTGGCGCCAACGAAGTGTCGTTCTGGGACCGGATTGATTGGCAGCCGCCAAACAGACGTGCGCTGAAATGGGGGTAATGGGCCTTTGCCAAAACGCCTCTAGCCCATGGTCGTCACACTTACACATCGTTCTGAAGAAAGACGGCTCCCTCTGTCCGTGCGGCCAGATTGGTAACGTCTCTGTCTGGTGTTTGCCAGACGGGGGTTCGAGTCCCGCTCAGACTCGTTTAGTGCCATTAGTGTTTGCAACTTTACCATCCTTGTGAGCTAAGGTTGGGGGGTTTGTGGGAGCCTTTAGGTCTATCTGCTCAGTCATCAGTAGCCACGGCCTGGCCCTCCCTGGTCCTAGCTTGGGTGGAGAGGAGGCTTGGGCACTGATCATATAATATATGGTCAGTCTCTAGGGCATTGTCCTGATTGCTAGGGCAATGTCACTGTCCCTTGCCTCTGCCATTCATGAGCGACCTTTAAACCTTTAAACCTTTAAACCGCATCACTCCTGAAGGGATCCATCCCCTCCCTGAGAAGGTAGAAGCCGTTCAGAACTTCCCCACGCCCTCGACCGTCAAAGTTCTGCAGGAATTCTTGGTATGATCAACTATTATCACCGTTTTCTGCCAGCCCTTGCTGCCACTCTTGATCCCCTCTACACCTCCCTTAAGGGCAAGCCAAAAGAACTGAAGTGGGGTCCCCTTCAAGAAGAGGCCTTTTGCAATGCAAAGAAGGCCCTATCAACCGCTGCTGCTCTCACTTTTCCCATCCCACATGCCCCTCTCCTTCTCTCCACCGATGCCAGCGACGTCGCTATTGGTGCAGTACTCGAACAGGTGGTCAACGGCTTGCCCCTCCCATTGGTCTTCTTCAGCAGAAAACTTTCCATGGCAGAATCGGGTTCCTGTACCTTCGATCGCGAATGGCTGGCGGTGCAATTGGCTGTCCGTCACCTTCGCCATTTCTTAGAAGGTACGCCCTTCATCATTTGCACAGACCACATAACTCCTGGTACATGACATCACTCGACAGTCTGATGCCTGGTCCGCCCGTCAATGCTGACATCTCTCCGCCGTGGCTGAATACAATTGCACCCTTCAACATGTCCCTGGGAAAATTAATCCCATTGCCGATGCCCTATCAAGAAACACGTTGGCTGCCGTTGATTACAACGCCTTGGCTGAAGCCCAATGACACAATCCACAGTATCAAGCATGTAGGATATCCTGCACATCCCTACGTTGGGAAGACAACCCCCTCAACTACTCCACCACCACCCTCCTCTGTGACGTCAGTACTGGTAGACCGCGACCCACCCTCCTCTGTGACGTCAGTACTGGTAGACCGCGACCTTGGATTCCTGTTCCCATGCGCCGACAAGTGTTTGATTTCATTCACGGCCTTTCACATCTCTCATGCCGTTGTACTGCACAGCTGCTGAAGACAAAGTTTATTTGGTATGGTATTTCTAAGGATGCTAAGAATTGGGTCCCCGCCTGTACTTCTTGCCAAACTTCCAAAGTACATCGACACACGGATTCAGGAGTGGGCATCTTTCCTCAACCTCAGCGTTGTTTTATCCCACATTCACGTCAATGTTGTATGCCCCCTACTCACATCACAAGGACATCATTACCTGTTTACCGTCATCAACCGCTCCACTCGATGGCCTGAAGCCATTCCCATGGAAACTGCAATGTCCGCCCCATGTACATCTGCCTCACTCTTAGGATGGATTGAAAGATTTGGTATCCCTGAGCATATTATTTTTGACAGGGGTACCACTTTCACCTCTCAGTTGTGGACATCATTAGTGAATCTCCTGGGCATCACCCTACATCAGACAACTGCCTACAACCCCGCTGCTGATGGAATGGTTGAACGTTTTCATCGCACCCTCAAAGCAGCTTTGATGTCCCGCTACAAGGATTGCAACTGGTTTACTCAGCTTCCCTGGGTCCTCCTGGGACTAAGGACCACTCCTAAAGACACCCTCAACGTCTAGGCAGCTTAAATGGTGTATGGTGACCCGTTGGTCGTCCCTGCCGATTTTTTTCCTCCTGCAAGCTCCTCTGATGATCTCCAGCGCATACGTCACGTCGTAGGAAAAATTTACTCCATGCCACCAGACTTACAAGCCCCCAGCGAAGAATCACATACCAACAGACTTGCACACTGCAACGCATATCTTCCTACGCAACGACACTAGCAAGCCACCGCTAACGCCGCCTTACACAGGCCCTTTTCTTGTGATCTGACGCAAGAAGTCCTACCAAACATTCGGGGCGAAGAAGACTGGGTCTCCATTGATCGTCTAAAACCTGCTTATCTCCTGCAGGATGACCCGCCTACAGTTCGCCGTTCTAGATCAGGGCGCCCTATTTGACATGTACAGTAAGTCATTTTTAAGGGGGGGGGGGAGCCATGTACCAACCATGTGTCACACGATCATACATAGTAACGACATTTCTTTTTTTTTTTTTTTTGTATATATTATACTTTTTATTTTCGCTCTCCCTCGCACTGATAGAACCGGTTGTCGGTTGAACATGAAATTGCCTGTTATGTTTTTATGTCCTTTTTTTTCTTGGACTTTATGTATATATAAACTGAAGTTTTGTAATAAAGTTATTCAGTTGCTTTCATCCTGCCTTCTTAGTTGCATCCTCTCTCGGCCCGTCACACTATTCTCTCCTGTTTCTTTTCTTCTTGTGTTTTTAACGTTTTATAGTTTATAAATGAAAGGTCCAATTAAATATTGTTGCTGTTCTTGAAATATATCATTTTGATTGCTCAATAATTCTCTTGGAATTTATCTATTTTCTTGTTTCCTTTCCTCACTGGGCTAATTTCCCTATTGAAGCCCTGGGGATTCTACCATCCAGTTTTTCAAACCAAGGTTGTAGCTTAGCTTGTAATAATAATGATAATAATAATAATAATAATAATAATAATAATAATGATAATAATAATAATAATAATAATAATAATAATGACAGTAATAATAATAATAATAATAATAATAATAATAATAATAATAATAATAATAATAATAATAATAATAATAGTAATAATAATAATAATAACAACGACAAAAAAAAAAACACAACAACCACAACAACAACATTCAACGCAAAAGCACATTATTAAGAGAATCATTTTATAGATATTGTCTTTTCTATGTTGTAAAGAGTTATTGGCCATAGCAGTGGTTAAAAACAAAAAAACAATACAAAATAAATTACTAATAAAGTAGCGAAGAGAGACAAAACTACGGAAATTTATATAGACCAACTGCGTACTGGGCACATTTCATAATCAATATCTTCACGAGTAGCATTGTGATTTGTAATTTGGAATAATAGATTTTTTTTATATTAGTAGTTAGCCCCATTAGAAAAATTACTTGTTTTATATATATATATATATATATATATATATATATATATATATATATATATATATATATATATATATATATATATATATATATATATATAAACACACACTAGTGTACACGACCCTTACAG
>NC_090725.1:314629888-314652388 GCF_036898095.1 Palaemon carinicauda | reverse complement strand
AACGACCTTATTAAATTTTGGAGAATATTCGGATCCAGATTTGAGATCCAGAGTTGCATTGTAAAGATAGCGTCAAAATAAATAGACAAAATTTCCCCCACAGATAAATCTTAGGTCATGGACAACCCTATTAAAATTTTGAAGAAGATCTGGATCCGGATTCTATATCCAAATTTGCTTTTTAAAGCTAACATCAAAACAAATTGACGGAACTTCCACCACAGATAGTTCTTAGGCCTTGAAAGACTCCATTAATCTTCGGCGGTGTTCGAGAAACTCTTGTTTCAGATGGGCTATTGTAGAATAATAATGACGATCTGTTCTGCTCAATGTAATTACTGTAATTTATTTTATCTATCATTGCATAAATTATTTTTCAATAATTAATTCTGTTCATTGATGAAGTATAATGTAAGGTGTTGATGTTTATATTTCTATAAAAACCATTAATTTCAACGTTATTTCTAAATGTAAGAGTAGAATACTATTATTATTATTATTATTATTATTATTATTATTATTATTATTATTATTATTATTATTATTATTATTATTATTATTATTATTATGATGATGATGATGATGATGATGTCTGGAACCTGGTAATTTAAAGGAGGAGTGGAAGTTAGTAAAAGGAAATTTTGTTGAAATTGCAAGTGATGTGTGTGGCAAGAAGATTATTGGAGGTAGCATGAGGAAGGGCAGTGAATGGTGGAATGAAGGAGTGAAGGTAAAAGTGGAAGAGAAAAAGAGGGCTTTTGAAGAATGGCTGCAGAGTATAGAGAAGTATGAAAAATATAGAGAAAAATGTGGAAGTAAAGCCCAAGGTACGTGAGGCAAAGAGGTCAGCTGACCTGAGGTGGGGTCAGGGATTGGGTCATTCATATGAAGTTTTGGAAAGAAGTGAAGAGGGTAAGGAAGGCTGGCTCAAGAATTGAAGAAACAGTGAAAGTTGGAAATGGAAGCTTGTTAAAAGGAGAGGAGGCAAGGAAAAGGTGGGCAGAATTTTTTGAAAGTTTACTGAATGTTGAGGATAATGGGGAGGCAGATATAATTGCTGTTGCAGGTGTCGAGGTGCCAGTTATGGGAGATGAGAATGAGAGAGATTACAATAGAGGAAGTGAGGAGAGCACTAGATGAAACGAGAGTAGGAAAAGAATCTGGTATGGATGGTGTGAGAGCTGAGATGTTGAAGGAAGGCAGTGTGACTGTACTGGAATGGTTGGAGAGATTTTTTTAATATGTTTTGTGTTGTCAATGGTACCAGTAGATTGGGTTTGTGCATGTATTATACCACTATATAAGGGTAAGGGAGATGTGCATAAGTGTTGTAATTCAAGAGGTATTAGTTTGTTGAGTTTAGTTGGAAAAGTGTATGGTAGAGTACTGATTAATAGGATTAAGGATAAAACAGAGAGTGCAATCTTAGAAGTATAGGGTGGTTTTAAAAGAGGTAGGAGATGTAAGAATCAAATTTTTACAGTTAGGCAGATATGCGAGAAATATTTAACAAAAGCTAATGAGGTGTATGTTGCATTTATGGATCTGGAGAAAGTGTATGATAGAGTTGATAGGGAAGCAATGTGGAATTTGATGAGGTTATATGGAGTTAGTGGAAGGTTGTTGCAAGCAGGAAAAAAGTTTCTACAAAGGTAGTAAAGCATGTGTTAGGATAGGAAATGAAGTGAGAGATTGGTTTCCGGTGAGAATGGGGCTGAGACAGGGATGTGTGATATTGCCTTGGTTGTTGATGGAGTGGTGAGAGAGGTGAATGCTCGAGTGCTTGGAGGAGGATTAAAACTGGTAGAAGAGAATGACCATGAATGGGAGGTAAATCAGTTGTTGTTTGCGGATGATACTTTACTGGTTTTAAACACGGAAGAGAAGCTTGGCCGATTAGTGACAGAAATTGGAAGGGTGGGTGAGAGAAGGAAATTGAGAGTTAATGTGGGTAAGAGTAAGGTTATGAGATGTACGGGAAGGGAAGGTGGCGCTAGGTCGAATGTCATATTGAATGGAGAGTTACTTGAGGAGGTGCATCAGTTTAAGTACTTGGGGTCTGTTGTTGCAGCAAATGGTGGAGTGGAAGCAGATGTATGTCAGAGAGTGAATGAAGGTTGCAAAGTGTTGAGGGTAGTTTAGGTAGCAATAAAAAATAGAGGGTTGGGCATGAATGTAAAGAGAGTTCTATATGAGAAAATGATTGTACCAACTGTGATGTATGGATCGGAGTTGTGGGGAATGAAAGTGATGGAGAGACAGAAATTGAATGTGTTTGAGAGGAAGTGTCTAAGGAGTATGGCTGGTGTATCTCGAGTAGATAGGGTTAGGAACGAAGTGGTGAGGGTGAGAGCCGGTGTAAGAAATAAGTTAGCAGCTAGAGTGGATATGACTGTGTTGAGGTGGTTTGGCCATGTTGAGAGAATGGAAAATGGCTGTCTGCTAAAGAAGGTGATAAATGCAAGAGTTGAGGGGAAAAGTACAAGAGGAAGGCCAAGGTTTGGGTGGAAGAAAGCTCTTGGTGATAGGAGGATAGATGTGAGAGAGGCAAGAGAGCGTGCTAGGAATAGGAATGAATGGCGAGTGATTATGACACAGTTCCGGTAGGCCCTGCTGCTTCCTCCGGTGCCTTAGATGACCGTGGAGGTAGCAGCAGTAGGGGATTCAGCGTTATGAAGCTTCATCTGTGGTGGATAACAGTGGAGGTCGAGTTCCTTGTCAGTCTGGGAGGAACGTAGAGAGGATTGGTCCCCTTTCTATTATTTTTGTTTTATTATTTGTTGATGTCGGCTACCCCCAAAATTCAGGGAAGTGCCTTGGTATATTTATGTATGTATTATAATTTTTACCTGAGAATAGTATTAATATATTCAAAATAGTAGAGAAAGATTTTCTCTGTGATACATATCCTAATGTAACGCATTTCTATAAAGTATTTACGTTTCCATTATGTTAGTTTAATTTTCATTGCCACTGGTTGATACTAGACTATACTCTACAATATATCAAAGGAGTAAAATCCAACTGGCTCGCCATAGGATTACCAGTCAAGATTAATAAAAGCTTTATTTTTGGAGGAGTAAATGACCTAGAGTGTGCTCAGCTCTAACTGTTGATCACAATATGGTCCACTGATCCAAACAATTCATCTTCCCCCAAGGGGTTAACTAGTGCACTGTGATTGTTCAGACGCTACTTTCCTCTTGGTAAAATTAGAAGAGACTCTTTAGCTATGATAAGCAGCTCTTCTAGGAGAAGGGCACTCCAAAATCTAATCTTTGTTCTCTAGTCTTGGGTAGTATCATAGCCTCTGTACTATGGACTTCCATTGTCTTGGGTTAGAGTTCTCTTGTTATTCAATCTTATTTCTATAGTTTATATAGGAAATATTTATTTTAATGTTACTTTTCTTAGAATATTTTATTTTCCTTGTGTACCTTCCTCACTGGGCTATTTTCCCCGTTGAAGCCCCTGGGCTTAGAGAATCCTGCGTTTCCAACTTGGGTTGTAGCTTAGCAAGTAATAATAATAATAATAATAATAATAATAATATTACTATTAAAGGCAGAAAATACCATTTAAATGGCAAGAGCTTCTCAGGCCTTTTAGATAACTCCATAGGTGATGATAATCTCATGAATTAATTATAAAGTTATGCATTCTCTATTCCTATTTATTATTTTTTACATTATAGCGAAAATACTTTTCCAAGTTCGGAGATATTTAATAATATTAAAATGCAGACCTTTGCTGTTAATTTTGAAGCTACGAATTACATAAAAAAACTTACGTCGTCACTAAGAGAATGATAAGTAAAATAAACTGTATGCGTGATAAATGTTACATTGTGAATAGTTTTTAAAAGTCTTTAAAGTTTTGAAGGCCGATCATGAATGGCAAAGGCAAGAGACGGTGACATTGTCCTAGCAAGCAGGACAATACCCAAGAGACTGACTATATATACATATGATCAACGCTAAAGCCCTCTTTCCATCACTGCATGGACCAGGGAGGGTCAGGTAATAGCTGATGATGGCACAGCATGTAGACCTATAGTACAGGCTCCCCCAAAATCCCCATTCATGGCTTACAAGGATAGTGAGGTTGCAGACACCAAAAAAAACTATCGAATTGAGCAGGACCCGAACCCCAGTTTGGCGAGTGCAAGGCATGGCCTCTTCATATAGTCATATGTGGATAAGTATATATATATATATATATATATATATATATATATATATATATATATATATATATATATATATATATATATATATATATATATATATATATATATATATATATATACTTTGTTATTATCTTTTACGGGTTGGTGACCGTATTATCACTTCTTGATGTCAATATATCTGTTTTTAGAACTGTAAATGCCTGGCGATATTTATTCTATGATATTTACCGTTTTTACGGCAAATTTACAAGTGTATTTGTGGAGGAATTGCTGCTTATTTGGGATTAAAAGAAAGCATTTTCCTTTGTAACCGGTTTTTAATACTTACAAACGATAGCTGATCTTCCGTTGTAATATTATTTTTTTTTTCTATGAATACAAAATCAATTACATTCTTTATCATCATCATCATCATCTCCTCCTGCGCCTATAGACGCAAAGGGCCTTGGTTAGATTTCGCCAGTCGTCTCTGTCTTGAGCTTTTAATTCAATACTTTTCCATTCATCATCTCCTAATTCGCGCTTTAAAGTACTAAGCCATGTAGGCCAGGGTCTTCCAATTCTTCTAGTGCCTTGTGGAGCCCAGTTAAATGTTTGGTGAACTAATCTCTCTTGGGGAATGCGAAGAGCATGCCCAAACCATCTCCATCTACCCCTCATCATGATCTCATCCACATATGGTACGCGAGTAATCTCTCTTATAGTTTCATTTCCGATATTTCTTTTCATGATCATGATCACTAACTTCATTTCATTGTGACTGAATTAAGTTAATGGTCTTTGAGAAAAATTTTCTCAATAGACTTTGTTTCTATTAATTTCGTAATACTTCCATAGAACTATATTATATTTTCCTCTATGAATTCCTTTGACCATTTAAGATTAAAGTGGAATAGTAAAGATTATTTTTGCCTTTTTTAATGACGAATAATATCATAACTTTCTTTCATCTCCTGTTCAGTTGATGAATTTGAGATATTTACAATATATTGAGGAGTTAAATTGTCAGAAATGCAAACCAAAAAAGCAATGATAATAGTTTACAATACATCTATTTGTAACGCAATAGTCTTTCATCTTTTTTATATTTTTTGCATTGACCAGTTTAAAGTTTTAAATTCCACTCATGAATGACAGAGGCAAGAGGCAGGGACATTGCCCTAGCAAGTAGGACAATGTCCTAGAGACTAATCAGTGCCCAAGCCCCTCTCCAACCAAGCTAGGACCTGGGAGTGCCAGGCAAAGGCTGCTGATGACTCAGCAGGTAGACCTACATGCTCCCCTAAATCCCCCATCCTTTGCTCACAATGATGGTGAGATTGCAGTGACCAAAGGTAATAACGAGTTTCCTGATGACATAGCAGGTAGTCCTATGGGCTCCTCCCAAAAACCCCATCCTTAGCTCACAAGGATGGGGAGATTGCAGCGACCAAAGGAACTAACGAGTTTGAGCGGGACTCGAATACCAGTCTGGCAATCACCAGGCAAGGACGTTATCAACAGGCCACAACAACCCCCAGAAGTTAAGGGCTTAAAAGCTGTAGCCCACTTAAAAATAAAAGAAATAAAAACGAGGTTAAAGATTTGACGAAAGCATGTAGCCTATTTTCCAACCATTTATAAATTTCACTTGTTTCAACTCTGCTTCCAGGCTTGGCTTCGAACCTCTTTTTATCGCCATTTAAACAAATTTCAAGGCATTGCTGCGTTTTACTCATTTTTTTTTTTTTTTTTTAATGAAGCGCATTTGCACTGACTCACAACGGTGCACTTTTAGCTCGGAAAGGTTTCCTGCTATCTGATTGGTTAGAATTTATCTCGTCCAAGCAATCAGCGAGAAGGAAGCTTTTCCGAGCTACAAGGGCACCCCTGCGAGTCAGTGTAAATCTGCCTCACTAGAAAAAAAACTGACTATGGCACTATGCGGAGTCTGAAGAGGGCAAGGCTTTCTGCCCTCAGCGGCAATTAGAAACGATATCCTAAAGACTTCCTGCAGGACTATGAATGCCCTTTTTGGTATTTTGATTTCTTCCGGATCAGCTTTCAGGGGACATTGAGTTTATTGGTGTTTATTGAATTTGGGTCTCCAGAGTCCAGGAATGAATAGTCCCGGGATTCAATAAAATTCCTTTTGGATTGCATGATTAAATGAAGGTTTTTTTCGTTTTAAAGGATGTTTTTGGGATTTAATTTTCTCATAAGATAGTGGTTTTCTGTGAGATTTATACGCCAGTTTTATGTATGTATATATATATATATATATATATATATATATATATATATATATATATATATATATATATATATATATATATATATATATATATATATATATATATATATATATATTACGATAATCCTAAAAAGGATTCCTCGGATAGGAAAATGAAAGATCAACCTAGTGATAAAAATGTCATTTATAAACGGATAATTGCCACTAATGTTTTCACCGGGTATAAGAATTAAATGGTTTATCCTTCCAGGCCGGATACGCTATGAGTATCCTAAAATCTAAAGAGATCGGATAACAGCTTAGGAGAGTCAGTGAATCATAAATCGTTTTAAGAAAAGTAACTTCTATAGCCTTTAAAGTGAAGCAGTCATTAAGTATATCAAAGGGAAAGTTTCATGGTGGCCTCGTGGTAGCATCCTTGCCTGGTGATCGCCAGACTGGGGTTCGAGTCCCGCTCAAAGTCATTAAGTTCTTCTGGTCGCTGCAACCTCACCATCCTTGTGAGCTAAGGAGGAGGGGGGGGGGTAGCCTATAGGTCCATCTGCTGAGTCATCAGCAGCCACTGCCTGGCCCCTCTTTGGTCCTAGCTTGGAGGGAGAAGGGGCTTGGGTGCTGATTATATGTAATATGGTCAGTCTCTAGGGTATTGTCCTGCTTGATAGGGAAAAGTCACTGGCCTCTAAAGTGTGTCAGTTTTGTATACGTCGGATGACCTCTCATTTTATAATTCTATTAATTTATTTATTTTATTTTATTTTATTTTTTTTGTGCCAAGAAATCTTGCTGAAACATTTTTAATAGCATAAGAACATCTCATCTGCGGATATTCTATTACCGCAGCCTCAATAAGTAAAACAATAGGATTATTAAATGCTTCAGACTCGTACATATACTTAAATGATTATTTATGAAAAGTATAATAATCTAGTACAGAAGTTGACTTTTTTTTCACATACTCTTCTCATCCTTCTTTCAAAGGGTTAACTTGTGGACTGAAATAGGTTAGTGGCTACTTTCCACTTGGTAAGGGTAAAAGAGACCATATAACTTATTCTCTAGTCTATGGCAGTGTCATAACCTCTGTACCACGGTCCTCCTCTGTCTTGGGTTGGGGTTCTCTTGCTTGAGGGTACACTCTGGCACGCCATTTAATCTTATTTCTCTTAGTCATGTTATTTAAAAGTTTTTATAGTTTATATATGGAAGATTTATTTTAATGTTATTATTTTTAAACATCTCTTGTAGTTTATTTATTTTCCTCACTGGGCTATTTTCCCTTTTAGAGCCCTTGGGCTTATAGCATCTTGCTTTTCCAGCTAGGTTTGTAGCCTAGCTTTTGATAATAATAAAAATAATAATAATAATAATAATAATAATAATAATAATAATAATAATAATAATAATCGTTTTTATTATACCGATCAAATGGAATTTTTTTCTCTATATATTCGAAATATAAAAGTCTGAAATACGGCAACAAGTGTTTTTCTCAGTTGGGGGCTGGTGTACTGTATTACCTTGAGACCCCTTTTCGATCTAAAGGGCCAGCCATTTATCAATAGGTGAGCACATTAAACAACAATTGAGCTTACGTTGGATAAGAACTCCATATGAATTATTGTTTTATACCCTTTCTTATGATATGTATATGAATACAAACACAGACACATATGTCTGTCTGTATATATATATATATATATATATATATATATATATATATATATATATATATATATATATATATATATATATATATATATATATATATATATGTGTGTGTGTGTATGTGTGTGTGTGTGTTTGTGTATGTATGTATGTATGCATGTATATACGTATGACAAATTCGTAGATAATTTTTATTTTTCCTAACTATAGAAACCTTAGCTATTTAATAGGGGTATTACTTTCGGCGTAGCTGAAATGACGAGACATTAGAATTTTAACGAGGGTTTACTACCCCATCGCTAGTTAGTGGGGATAGGGGAGGGTAGCTTGCTAACCACCACCCCCACCCCCCGCCCCTCACACACCTGTGCTTGAGCTCAATTTGCTTGAAGGTAGGACTTCAAGGGGGATAGGGGTGCCGGGCAAGTTTGATTAAATAGCTAAGGTTTGTATAGTTAGGAAATATACAAACTATCTACGAATTTGTCATTTGTTCCGTAACTGACATAAAAACCACGCTATTTAATAGGGGTGACTCACCCAGTAGGAAGGGTGGACGTCCAAGCCAGTACTGGCATTTTGGATTTGCCCGGGGGCTCGTTATTTGAGTGTGTCAGTACTCAAAATAAGGTGTCCCTGCACCTCGCTAGAACCTTACTACGCAAGGACTGTAGCCTATGCAAGCTGTGTGTGAAGGTATAATGAATTGTGACTCGTCCTAGGAAGTTGACCTGTAGTTCTTTAGATGGAAACTTTAGGCTAAGACTCTCCCAATACCACTTCTTCAGGGTATTGGGACGTGACAGTATTAGCTTAATACTAGGAACACAAGGAAACATTGTTTACCTGCAGTGGTTTGAGGTCAGCTATGCAGAGAACCCAGGATGCTGCTTTCCCCAAGAGAGGGGAAGATGAAGAAAAGAATAAGGGCCAGACAAACCTTTCCATTCATGCAGACTAAAACCGGTTAACAATGCCCTCAACCTTCTGCTACTTGTCCAATAATGAGTGTGAGGTTTTTGTGACGGGCTGAGAGAGGATGTGAACTCAAAGGCAGATTAGAAACGATTGAGTTGTTTATTAAGGAACACTCTCCTTTTTATACAAAACGGCAAGGCAACAGGACATAGCATGTTCGAGGGACAGACAATATTCAGAGCAAAACAGCAGACATGATTTTTCATGTTCGTTTGTGTGTGAGGGAAGGGCGAAGATACAAGCATATTATATACAAAAGGAATTATATCCAATTGTGTGACACACGGTTGGTACATGGCTCCCCCCCCCTAAAAATGACATAATGTACATGTTAAATAGGGCGCCCTGATCTAGAGAGGCGAACTGTAGGCGGGTCATCTGGCAGAAGATAAGCAGGTTTTAGACGATCAATGGAGACCCAGTCTTCTTTGCCCCGAATGTTTAGGAGGAATGCTTTCGGACTGCGTCAGATCACAAGGAAAGGTCCCGTGTAAGGGGGCGTTAACGGTGGCTTGCTGGTGTCGTTGCGCAGGAAGACGTGCGTTGCAGAGTGCAAGTCCGTTGGTATGTGATGCTTCGCTGGGGGCTTGTAAGTCTGGCGGCACGGAGTAAATTTTCCCACGACGTGACGTATGCGCTGGAGATCGTCGGAGGAGGTTGTAGAAGGAAAAAACTCGGCAGGGACGATCAACGGGTCGCCATACAACATTTCGGCTGCCGAGACGTCGAGGGCGTCTTTAGGAGTGGTCCTTAGTCCAAGGAGGACCCAGGGAAGCTGAGTAAACCAGTTGCAATCCTTGCAGCGGGACATCAAAGCTGCTTTGAGGGTGCGATGAAAACGTTCAACCATTCCATTGGCAGCGGGGTTGTAGGCCGTTGTCTGATGTAGGGTGATGCCCAGGAGATTCGCTAATGACGTCCATAATTGAGAGGTGAAAGTGGTTCCCCTGTCAGAAGTAATATGCTCAGGGATACCGAATCTTGAAATCCATCCAGAGAGTAAGGTGGATGTACATGAGGCGGACGTTGCAGTTTCCATGGGAATGGCTTCAGGCCAACGAGTGGAGCGGTCGATGACGGTAAACAGGTAACGATGTCCTTGTGATGTGGGTAGGGGGCCTACAACGTCGACGTGAATGTGTGCGAAACGATGCTGAGGTTGAGGAAAGGTGCCCACTCCTGAATCCGTGTGTCGATGTACTTTGGAAGTTTGGCAAGAAGTACAGGCACGGACCCAATCCTTAGCATCCTTAGAAATGCCGTGCCAAATGAACTTTGCCTTCAGCAGCTGTGCACTAGAACGGCACGAGGGATGTGAAAGGCCGTGGATGAAATCAAACACTTGTCGGCGCATGGGAGCAGGAATCCAAGGTCGCGGTCAACCAGTACTGACGTCACAGAGGAGGGTGTTGTTGGAGTTTTCGAGGGGAGAGACTTCCCAACGGCGGGACGTGCAGGATGTCCTACAAGCTTGATACTCTGGATCCTGTCGATGGGCTTCAGCCAGGGCGTTGTAATCCAATCCCAGTTGAACGGCAGCCAACGTGTTTCTTGACAGGGCATCGGCAACGGGATTCATTTTCCCAGGGACGTATTGGAGGGTGCAATTGTATTCAGTCACGGCGGAGAGATGTCGGCGTTGACGGGCGGACCAGGCGTCAGACTGTCGAGTGAAGGCGTGCACCAGAGGCATGTGGTCTGTGTGCGAATGACGAAGGGCGTACCTTCTAAGAAATGGCGAAAGTGACGGACAGCCAAGTGCACCGCCAGCAATTCTCGATCGAAGGTAGAATAACCCGATTCTGCCTTGGACAGTTTTCTGCTGAAGAAAGCCAATGGGCGGGGCAAGCCTTTGACCACCTGCTCGAGTACTGCACCAATAGCGACGTCGCTGGCATCGGTGGAGAGAAGGAGAGGGGCGTGTGGGATAGGAAAAGTGAGAGCCGCAGCAGTTGATATGGCCTTCTTTGGATTGCAGAAGGCCGCTTCTTGAATGGGACCCCACTTCAAGTCCTTTGGCTTGCCCTTGAGGGAGGCGTAAAGGGGAGCAAGAGTGGCGGCAATGGCTGGCAGAAAACGGTGATAATAGTTGATCATGCCCAAGAATTCCTGCAGAGCTTTGACGGTCGAAGGCGTGGGGAAATTCTGAACGGCTGCTACCTTCTCAGGGAGGGGATGGACTCCTTCAGGAGTGATACGGTGCCCTAAGAACGACACTTCGTTGGCGCCAAAGGTACACTTGTCGTACCGGACTACAAGGCCATTTTGTTGCAGGCGGTCGAGCACGATGCGCAGGTGACGGAAGTCTTCCTCTTTTGAGGAGGAGAACACAAGTATGTCGTCCACATAACATACACAGAAAGGGAGGTCCTCTAAGATGCCATCCATGAGACGTTGAAACGTTGCCCCAGCATTACGAAGGCTAAAACAGGAGTGATTGAAGGTGTATGTGCCAAACGGAGTGGTGATGGCGGTCTTGAGGACGTCTTCTGGGTTCATAGGCACCTGATAATACCCCTTCAGGAGGTCGAGCGTAGAGAAAACCTTTGCTTTGTGCAGGTAGGATGTTACATCGGCAATGTTTGGGAGGGGGTAGTGATCCGGTTCCGTTTGCATGTTCAGGCGCCTGTAATCCCCGCACGGACGGAGGGAGCCGTCTTTCTTCAGAACGATGTGTAAGGGTGACGACCATGGGCTGGATGCCTTTTGGCAAAGGCCCATTTTCTCCATTTCGGCGAACGTCTGTTTGGCGGCTGCCAATCGTTCCGGTGCCAGACCTCTGAATTTTGCGAAGACTAGGGGTCACGTCGTCTTGATATGGTGATAAATACCGTGCTTGGCAAGAACCGTGGGCGTTTGGCGAAGTTCTGGACGGAAAACTTCCGGGTACGACGTGAGGAGGTGGGCGTAGGCATCCGTGGGTGCGCTGATGTGGAGAGCGAGGTTAGAGGGGGCGGGTTGAAGAGGTGTCGACAAGTACGAGTCTGCGTTGACCCAACGTCGGTGGGCGACATCGACCAGAAGGTGGAAATGAGAGAGGAAATCCGCACCGAGGATTGGCATTGTGACGTCAGCAACGAGAATCTTCCAATTGAATTTACTGTTTCCGAACGATAATGTGAGGCTCTCGTAACCGTAGGTGGGTATCGCAGATCCGTTGGCAGCTACCAAGCGGACGTCGGCAGATTTAGACAGACTACGTTGTGCCTTGAAGAGTTTCCTTGGCAAAAGAGAACGACAAGCACCCGTGTCTACCAAAAATCGCACGCCCGTTCCTGCATCCTGTAAAAAGAAAACATTAGAAACATGGGAGGCCACCGCCACAAGCGATGACCTACTTACACGTTTTTTGGCCACTGACAATCTTTGGCACATTTCTTAGTGGTTGCCCCGAATCTGAAATGGTAGTAGCAAAACTGCGGCGGATGGGAGGTAGTAAGTGGCTGTAGAAGTTGTTCGTTGGGGCGCGAGCGATTGGTGGGTTGTAGGCGGCCTTGTCGCCGCTTCGGCATGTCACGGGGTAGGCGTGTATGTCCTACGGAATTCATGTCAGCTTCGGTTGACGTTGAATAGGCATCCTCGTCGTCAGGGGTGGAGGCGTTGATGGAGGTCTTGAAGTGGCTGTCCATAAGGGCATCGGATTTGGTCATCAAGTCCTTTATGGGTAAACTATCGACATCGGGTATGGCAGCGCGCACAGGTTCAGGTAAACGGCGTATCCAAAGGGCACGGAGTAGGTTCACCTCACGAGGAGAGCCGTCTGCGGCAGGTTGAAGGCGAGCGACACTGGTCATTTCCCTGAGGGCAAGCGAAGCCCTTTGGTCCCCCAACGGTTGTTGCGAGAGCTGTAAAAGCTTTGCTATACGGGCGGCTGGCGACGGCGAGTACTGCTGCAGAAGGTATGATTTGAGGTCGTCATACGCTATTGGGGTGTCTCCTTGTTCACAAAGCCAGTCGGATATTTCTGGGACGGTGTCTTCGGGTATCGCCGCGAGAACATAATCCGCTTTGGTGGTTGAGCGAGTCACACCCCTTATACGAAACTGGACTCCTGCACGCTGAAACCAAGCAAACGCCTCTCCGCTGGCAAACGATGAAAGTTTGAATGGCGCGGCCGCAGCACCAACTGCCGTAGAGTCCGCCATAGTACCAGGGATGAAGGGGCGAGGGGGTGGGGGTGGAAGGCGGTGGGAGCTAGTCGACTTCCGGGGTCATCAATGTGACGGGCCGAGAGAGGATGTGAACTCAAATCAGATTAGAAACGACTGAGTTGTTTATTAAGGAACACTCTCCTTTTTATACAAAACGGCAAGGCAACAGGACATAGTATGTTTGAGGGACAGACAATATTCAGAGCAAAACAGCACACATGAATTTTCATGTTCGTTTGTGTGCGAGGGAAGGGCGAAGATACAAGCATATTATATACAAAAGGAATTATGTCCAATTGTGTGATACACGGTTGGTACATTTTAAACCAGTTGTTGTGCAGCCACCACAGGGCCGATGGAGAACGTATCGAGTCTCCTGTGGGTCACGTCTTACAGGTAGTGGGCTGTGAAGGTCGTCTGACGCTTCCACATCCCGGCTTGAAGAGCCTGCGTCACTGAGAAATTCTTTTTGAAGGCCAGGGACATAGCTACGCCCCTGACATCATGTGCTTTAGGGCGACGTGATGGAGGAGGGTCTGGATTCAGGGACAGAAGCATCACCCTACGAATCCATGCCGATATGGTGTTCTTGGTGACCCTCCTCTTAGTCCTCCCTGTGCTAACAAACAACACTTGCACCTGAGGACGGACTGCAGCCATTCTTTAGAGATAGAGCTTCAAACTCCTTACTGGGCATAGTAGGAGATGGTCTGGGTCGTCTGTTACAGAACCGAGACTCGAAATCTGGAAGGAGTCGAACCGAGGTTCCGCTACTCCCGGATTTTGATTCTTAGCAATAAACTCAGGGACGAATTTGAATGTTACCTCCCCCCATCCCCTTGAATGGGCGATGTTATACGAGAGACCATGAAGTTCACTAATTCGCTTGGCCGAAGCCAAAGCTAGTAGGAACACCGTCTTCCAAGTTAGGTGGCGATCTAAAGCCTGGCATAATGGTTCATAAGGAGGTCTCTTAAGAGACCTGAGAACTCAAACCACTTTCCATGGAGGAGGCCTCACTTCCGACTGAGGGCAGGTAAGTTCGTAACTTCGTATGAGTAGGAAAAGGTCCAGCAAAGAAGAAATGACCATTCCTTTGAGCCTGAAGGCTAGACTTAAGGCTGAGCGATAGCCTTTCACCGCCAAGACTGAAACGCGTATTTCTTCCCGCAAATAAACGAGGAACTCCGCTATTGTTGGATCGAGTGGAGAGATACCCCTTCCATGACACCAACCACAGAAGACTTTCCACTTTGCCTGGTAGACAGATGCGGATGACTTCCGCATATGTCTAGACATCCTGATCGCAACTTGTTGTAAAAATCCTCTCTCAGCGAGGAGATGCTGGATAGTCTCCAGGCGTGAAGTCGCAGCGAAGCTACGGCTTTGTGGAAGATGTTGGCATGTGGTTGTCTGAGTAGATCGTGTCGCGGAGGGAGTTCTCTCGGATTTTCCATTAGGAGTTGCAGAAGGTCCAGAAACCATTCCGCGTGATGCCATAGTGGAGCTATGAGGGTCATTGAAAGATTGACCGATATTCTGGTCTTCTTGAGCACCCTCCTAATCAGACATAATGGGGGAAAGGCGTAAACGTCAATGTTGTCCCACCGTTGTTGGAAGGCATCTTGCCAGAGTGCCTTGGGATCCGGGACTGGGGAGCAGTACCACGAAAGGTTGAAGTTCAGAGCTGTTGCAAACAGATCCACAGTCGGGGAACCCCACAAAGTAAGGACTTTGTTGGCTACTAGATGATTCAAAGACCACTCGGTACTCACTATCTGAGACGCTTGCTCAAATTGTCGGCGAGCACATTCCTCTTGCCTGGAATGAAACGTGCCGACAGTGGAATCGAGTGGACTTCGGTCCATCTCAGTATCTCTACTGCAAGATGGGATAGCTGCTTCGAAAAGGTATCTCCTTGATTGTTGATGTAAGCCACTACTGTGGTGTTGTCGCTCATCACCACCACAGAGTGACCCGCCAGGTATTGTGGGAACTGTTGAAGCGCCAAGAAAACGGCCTCCATCTCTAGAAGATCTATATGGAGGCACTTTTCTGATTCTGACCACAGGCCTGAGGTCGTGTGGTGCAGTACGTGGGCCCCCCACCCTTTCTTTGAGGCGTCCGAAAACAGCATCATATCCAGGGGGAGGACGAGAAGATCCACTCCTCTTCGTAGGTTCTCGTCTGTCACCCACCATTGGACTTCCGTCTGTTCCGTATGTCCCATAGGGATCTTGACGTCCAGGGAATCGTAACCTTGATTCCACCAGGATCTCATACTGAGGTGACCGTTGGGAACTAGACGAGCCGAAGATGAGAGGTGACCGAGGAGACGTAACCATGATTGGGCTGGAAGCTCTTCTCGTCTGAGAAAAGGGCTTGTGACCTTCCACGGCCTTGCTATCCTGTCGTCTGATGTGAAGGCTTTGTGGAGATTGGTGTCTATAATCATGCCTAGGTATACCAGTCTTTGAGTGGGAAGCAGAGAGGACTTCTCGAGATTTACCATGATCCCCAGATCCTGGCAAAGTCCCAGAAGTTTGTCTCGGTGTTGAAGAAGGGATGACACCGAGTCTGCTAGGATCAGCCAGTCGTCCAGATAACAGAGGAGACAGATGGCGATCCTGTCTGCCCACGATGATATTAGGGTGAACAGTCTGGTGAAAACCTGTGGTGTTGTGGAGAGACCGAAACACAGCACCTTGAACTGGTACGCCTTGTTGTCTAGGCTGAACCTTAAGTACTTCCTCGAAGACGGATGGACTGGGATCTGGAAGTATGCGTCCTTCAGATCCAGTGTACACATGAAGTCTTGTGGTCTCACTGCTAGTCTGACAGTGTCTGCGGTCTCCATGCTGAACGGAGTTTGTTTGACAAACTTGTTCAGAGCCGAAAGATCGATGACTGGTCTCCAGCCTCCGGACGCCTTCTTTACAAGAAAGAGTCGACTGAAGAAGCCTGGGGACCCGCCGAGGACCTCTTGGAGAGCGCCCTTCTTCAACAGGGTCTTGACTTCTGCCCTAAGGGCTTGCCCCCCTGCTGATCCCATGGCAAGAGAGCTCAATGACACTGGATTCGTCGTCAGGGGAGGTAGAGATGTTGTGAACGGGACGCGATATCCCTGACTGATTACGGAAATCGTCCAGGAATTGGCCCCGAGTTGCTGCCACCTGTATGCAGAACTTTGTAGGATTCCCCCACTGGTGGAGATGCAGGGGGACTGCCAATCCTAGCGTTTATGGCCTCGGCTGCTCCCTCTAGGATTTTTACCTCCCCTGGTGGACTTTTTGCCTTTCCTTTCCTAGTCGGTTTCGCGGTCTTTGTAAGATGGGACTGTTGGGGAGCTGGAGGCTTATAGGGCTTGGATGTCAAAGCTCTATGCAGGAAGGAGTTTTGGTGGGACTTTCTCCACCTCTCAGCAGCATGTTACACATCTTTAGGCTCAAACAGATTCGTTCCTTCCAAGGAAGAATACCTGAGCCTGTTTATCTCGGTGGTAGGGACCTTCTGATGGAACCTCTCAGCCACCGCATCCCGACGTTTCAGGATGGTGTTCGCTCACATGTTCGAGACATGGTGGGCCACAAACTCGATCGTGCGAGTGCCTGAGAGGAGGAACGTCTCCATAACTTTCCTGGCACGTTCTTTGGAGAAATCCTCCGAACGTATAAGGATACCTAAGGTCCCTAAACCGATATCAAGCCACGAAGTGGCATGCCTAGCACACTTCGCAACCTTCTCCTGGTTAAGGATCTCAGTTGCCGAGAATGAGACCTGACGGTTGGAGAGTCTCTCAAGAGGGACTCCGCTGATAAGCTCTTCCAAAGAATGGTGAAGAGGAAGAGCTAAACAAGGCTCCTCAAAGATATCGAAGTACCTTCTCTGCTGTATGCGAGGAGGTGGGAGAAGCTTGTAGCCGGCATTGGAGCGGTTGGAGGAGGCTAACTCAGAGAGCTGGACCGCGATCTTGTCCCTGGTACTCTTAACCACCTGAGACCAGGGCAGAGCCGCACTGGCCTTAGAAGGTTTTTGAGTTCCAAATACTCGATCCAAGACCGTTTCTTTGACCTCTCGAGGGGGGATCTCTGGGTCGGCAAACCCATTGAGAGTCCTCATAAGAGTCAGCACGTGCCAAAATGCATGTTCTGACTCCTGTAGTTCTCCTCCGTATGTCAGACTTGCAGCGAAGTCTCCTGTCCCCAAAGGTTCTTCTTGGGGAGAATCGCGGACGTTCTCCGAATGACTAGCTGGCTCTATTCTAAGTCTCATCGAGGATTTTGACACTGTCTTCGAGTCCTTTGACTCCCTCCTGGGAGGGATGCAGGACTCTAACAAAGACAAAGGCAAGTTCTTCTCCGCCCCTACCCGGGAAGACTTTTCAATGCGATGTGGGTTTCCCTCATTGGTGCGATGGGGGAACGTTTCACCTCACGTGACTCCCCTGAGGACGGGAAATCCTCGTCCGACAGGGAGGGAGAAAAAGTATGGGGGGGGGGGAAGAGAACCTACCTCGAGGGCTTACGAGGACACAGCTTAGTTCTTGGAGAAGTCACCGCATTCGAAGCTCCTCTTTTTCTCTTCAGAGGGGTACACGCAGACAAGGATTTGTGGCCCAATTTAGAGAGAACAGGCTTGAAAGCCTGTGTAACCGCTCTGATTAGTGCCCCAAACCATGGCTGCTGGCTGACAGCTGCGCGGTCAGACACTACCTTTAGAGGGACAGGGATTGACATATCCCTGGGAGGAGTTTCCATGTGGGGTTTGCCTGAAAAGAAGAAGAAGAAATGATCCTGGACCTTTCTGGAAGCTGCCATTCCACCGCCGAGCGCGCTGTTCTACACTTGCGGAGAGGGGAATGTGGGGATGGCAACCTTGCTGTACGTTGTCCTACAGCCTCGCGTGTGGGAAGGTATTGGCGCTCGCGCGCAGGAGCGTGTGGGCGCTCGCGCGCAGGAGCGTGTGGGCGCTCGCGCGCAGGAGCGTGTGGGCGCTCCCGCGCTGGGGAATACCCGAGTCGCGCGCGGGAGACTGCTGGCGTGCACGGGGGACTGATGATGTGCGTGCATGAGCGTTCGGGCGATTGCAAGGGCGCACGCGGGCGCCCAGGCGAGTGATGGCACGTAAAAGCGTGCGTGGGAGACACAGGAGAGTGCGCGGGAGACTCAGGAGAGTGTGCAGGAGGCTGATTGTGCGCCCGCGCGTGTGGGTGAATGTTCATGGGCGCGCAGGATCAGGATGATGGACCCGTGAGATCGCGCCTCCAGGAGATGTTGTAGGGCGCACGCACACAGGAGAAATATCCCTTGTGAGCAGGCGCTCAGTCGGAATCTGTGTGCGTGGGCGCGCATGTTAAGGGCGAGCGTCAGGATGGGGGCGCATAACTGCTGGAAAAGATGAGCGTGGGCGCGCAGGGCGTGGGCGCGAGCAGGTGAATGCTCGCGATTGCGTGCTGGCGAAGGATGGCACACTGGAGACAGTAGACGGCCCGCTGGCACTCGCTGGTGTGTAGGTGAAGTTCTTAACTTCCCTACAGCCCCCAGATCCAAAGATTGTGGGCGCGCAGGAGAGATGGAAGTACGTGGGCGCTGGCGCACGCGGAGAGCGCTGGCGCGCATGAGATCGTTGGCACGTTAGAGCTCACTGGCACGTTGGAGAGCGCTGCCGTGCAGGAGAGCCCTGGCGCATTGGCGAGCACTGGCGCGTTGGCGAGCGCTGGCGCATTGGCGAGCGCTGGCGCGTTGGTGAGCGCTGACACGAAGGAGAGCGCTTGCGCGCAGGGTGTTGACGAGCAGGAGGTTGATGGTGCGCAGTGGCCTGCAGGTGAGCGCTGGCATGCAGGTGAGCGCTGGCGCGCAGGTGAGCACTGGCGCACAGGTGAGCGCTGGAGCGCAGGTGAGCGCTGGCGTGCTACCTCATGACGCGTAAGGGACAAATGCATGCGATGTCGCGTAAGCCCTTTTTGCCCTCTAATAGGGACTGGTGCCTGAATATCATGATAGACAGGGTTCGTTGGCGCGTTAAGCGCATCAGCTGCCAGGAACGGCGACTGCAGGTCAGCTTGTCTGTCGGGTGGAAGGTCGGCGTGCCCTCTGAAAGGACGACCTTCCACCGAAGGGGATCGCGAACGATCCTCAGAGAGGTCCAGGACCGTTGCAGGAACAGTCGGTGATCGCTGACGAGGCTCCTCTGCGGCGGACTGCAACGACGATGATGAACTGAAGAGGCATCTCCTCACCGCTTTATGAGGTGAAGGAAGGCCTCTTCGGTGAGGAGGAAGGCGAGCCTTGCGACGTAGGCGCCCTCTGGGGGCCGTAGGATCAGCAAGCTGACCTTCAGCAGTCCTCCAGAGAGGAGTCTCTGTAAGTGAACTCTCCTGAGGGGGAGAATCACCGACAGTAGAGAATGTTGGACTTAGTTTCTCGCACGTAGGTTGAGCAGGAACAGGAGAAACTAAGCCTTCAGCTACTGCGGGATGAGAAGAGGCAGAGGTATTAGGAGATAACGCATTGGATACCTCTGACACTACAACATCAACAATTGACAGAGGATCAACCTCTGCCAAAGTCGGCGATTGCTTGACAGCGATACCCAATCGAATGATGTCAAGAAGAGCTTCCTTAGAGGGCGAACCCTCTAGCCCCAAGGAAGACCAAAGCTGAAACAAATTGGTTAAAGATAAATCCTCCCCCGAGGGGAGAGGTGGAGCTGCCTCGCTAGGGTAGGCAACGCCTTCTCTCGAACCCCGAGTTTGGGAAACAGAACCACGGTCTACGTTACCACTCGACGGTCTCTCGAGAGAGACCGATCGAGCGGGAGCTTCGGAGGAGGTTTGGGCAACGAAAGAAGAGTCCTCGGGATTTTCTCCTTTCAAAGAAAACTTCAAAGGAGAAATATCCCGCCTGGACTTCTTACGTCGCCGAGAAAACCTCTCCCACTGGGAGGTAGACCACTTCCTACACTCACCACACTTATTGCCACTATCACACCGTTGGTCTCTACAGTAAGGGCAAAGGGTGTGAGGGTCTGTAAAAACCGCCGACATGAATATTCCGCAGGGCCGGTCGGGTAATCCAGGACAGGTGCGCATAATCACAGAGGCCAACTTCACGCTCAAACCTATGAAAGAAAAAGCAGAAAAGCATTAATGACTGTCAAGAGCGAGGCGAGGATGAGAGAGGACACGTCCGTTTACCATCCGAGCCGAGAGCAAAGTGAGCTAAAGCACAGGTGTGTGTGAGGGGAGGGGTGGGGGTGGCGGGATTAGCAAGCTACCCTCCCCTACCCCCGCTAACTAGTGATGGGGTAGTAAACCCTCGTTAAAATACTAATGGTTCCTCATTTTAGCAACGCCGAAAGTAATACCCCTATTAAATAGCGTGGTCTGTATGTCAGTTGCGGAACAAATATAATTGTGTATATATATATATATATATATATATATATATATATATATATATATATATATATATATATATATATATATATATATATATATATATATATATATATATATATATATATATATATATATATATATATATATATATATATATATATATATATATATATATATATATATATATATATATATATATTGTCACAGAGTCTTTATATTCAGCCAACTAGAACTAGACATTAACGTATCAAAAATCCACCGAGAAGGAAAGGTTCAAAAAGACTATTAATCAAATTCAAATTCCTGTTTATTACAAAAACCGAATTTTCCTCAAATGAAAATAAATTTCCAGCCAGGAACCAAAAGAAACCATTCGCATTACAAAAAGGCATCTAGGACCCAAACAAACACTAGCACACCAGAAAAATAAAAGAAAGAGACAAAGAACCAATCATCAATGATGCACCCGCATACACGTCAATATATATATATATATATATATATATATATATATATATATATATATATATATATATATATATATATATATATATATATATATATATATATATATATATATATATATATATATATATATATATATATATATACGGTGATAGGAAAGTAGAAGGAATAGACTAGAGACAATTTGAAATAATAAACCCTAACAATTTTTATTACATTTAACAACAGCTTAATTCCGTGGGATGATGTAAGTTCTCTTGCACCAGGTCTTTGTCACTAAATCAGGTTTAGAGGATGAACCCGTCAAGATCCAAACCATTAACGAAATTTTATGCTTGAATAATCACAATTACAGGTGCCAGCGGCAGCCACACACCGATGAAAACACTTCAGGCTTTCCAAGATCGTTCAGTAAGGGAAACTATACAATTTCATTCTTACCCCAAGGCAAAACTGAACGGCAGTGTCACGTCTGCAGGCTTCGAAGTGGTCAAAACGAGTCTGTCCCTAGACTAACAGGAGCTTTGGTATTAGCCAATGGTTGCTGTACATCAACAAGTCACTCTACCACCACTTGAAGCAGGAAAGAATGTCCTCTGCAGACAAATTCATGGAACACTGACATACAATACAAATTTACCTTTCAAGGTAAACAGTCTTGCTAACTGCCTCTTGGCTCCTTCTCTCTCCCACCAGGGATATGGAAAACAAAAAGACACATGTAAGACATACCTGGATACGAGCACAACCACCAGATGGTACCATAACCACTGGAAATTTATTTTCTTAATCCTTTTAAATTATTTAAGTCAATAAGGAAAATTTCCTTACAATATATATATATATATATATATATATATATATATATATATATATATATATATATATATATATATATATATATATATATATATATATATATATATATATATATATATATATATATATATATATATATTGTGTGTGTGTAAGTGTATGTATGTATGTATGTATGTATGTTTATAAACACACACACACACACACACACATATATATATATATATATATATATATATATATATATATATATATATATATATATATATATATATATATATATATATATATATATTGTATGTGTGTGTAGAGCCACATATATAATTCTTTTATTTTCAAGAGCCGTTGTATGCGTTTGGAGATACGATTTTCCAAAAATATTAGTGAAAGAGAATTTAAATAAATTGATATATCACATAAGTTACGTATCTTATGAATAAGTATAGTAAATGACAATTCTTTGGCAAAACAATAAACAAGAGATTAACAGAGGGAAAGATAAAGATTAAAAATGGGCCAATCGACGTTTCAATCTGTCTGTTGTTACGATGTTAAATATTGTATTATATAATAAACAGGTCAATTAAAGTTTCCTACTTTGCTA
>NC_090725.1:314612388-314624888 GCF_036898095.1 Palaemon carinicauda | reverse complement strand
CAGTCTTCCAGCATTCGGTGCCAATTTCAAAAGTCTTTTGGATCATAGGTCTTACACATAACAGCCAATATCTATTTACGATGAGATTGGTCTGCTTTGGAAGATGCCAAAGACTCTAGAGGGTCCTCATTATTTGCCCAAATAAACATAATTCACATTTCCAAGCCGATGAAGTGCAGTCTAACCTTGCTGTTGTGTTAATGACAGCTGGGATTGCAAACTCAAACCACTCCTTGTACACAAAGCTTTAAGAAGTGTAAAGTGCAGAAGAAGCAACTAAATGTTGTTTACTCAAACAAGGCTTGGGTAACTCTCATTTTGTTTTGTGCAGTAATGTTGTTGGTCCTGAAGTCAAATAATATCTACTGAAAAAGATCCTCCCACTGCAAGACTTGTTAGCTATGGACACTGCTTCTCCATGCCTTGAGGATGACGTAATGGAGGATTTAGAATTCTTTACGATCATGTTTCAGCTACACAACATTCCAACCCATTGATCAGCAGGTGATCTCAAACATGAAAGCAATGTTCCACCAATGATTAGTGGTTACTCAAGATTCCAGTCATAACCTCTTAGAGGTTTTGAAAGATTATTTCCATATTGACAATGGCCTAGGATCCACGAGGTGAGTTATATATTTTCCATACTAGACTTCGGTTAATGGCTGTCAACAAACTGTGATAGTACAGGACTCAAGCTGTCCTTGTAGGGGATGCGATGTTTTTTAACACAATTTGCAGCCAGACACTGAAGAGAGATGTGGAGCATAGGATCCATTTGGTGAGTTATATCTTGTCCAAGGTCAGCCATGATAGATGTAAAGGACTTGCCCTTTCCATTCAGGGTGTCAAAGTGCGTGCCGGCTGAAAGCAATGTGTCAATTATCTCTTTGGAGGATTTTCCACTCTTTGCGAGTGAGTGGAGAGGCGTATTTTCACCGTGATCTTGGAAGTTAGGATCTGCACCATTTTCAATCGGAGAATTGACAACATCCAGATTGGGAAATCCATCGACCTCGAAGAAGAGACCATCTAAGAAGCCTTTAGAGCAAGCCATATGGAGGAGAGTTCTGCCTTTGATATCTCTAGCTTTTAATCTAGCCAACTTTTGTACTCTACTGTTTCCCAATTGTACCTCGTCAGCCGAAAGTAGAGATTTGGCTTTTGTTAGCAAAAATGTTAGATGCATTGCCCTAGGTAGAGCGCTCTTCATATGTATGGCATGTGCTGAGTAAGAAGAACTCTTTTCATTTTGATGGGAGATGGCTGCTTCTTTTTCTCCTATGCACATGTCAAACAGACGTAGGAAACTCTCAAAATGCATTGATAAGGGAATCAAATCCTCATTTCCAGAAAGTTCATAGTCAATCAAATCAAATCAGAAAATACTTCAGTCAATGACAGAAGGAAATACATTCACTTTGGGTCTCAAGCTTTGAGCTTCTTATCAATAATATTGAGAGTGCGCATCCACAGCTCGATGGATAGACTGAACACTCCGTCTATTGAATATACAGTCCCCAGCACATCTAGTTCGTCAATATTATTCTTTATTTCCTCTATTTATTCCTCAGTTTCGACTTCCTTGTATTTTAAAGAAAGCCGAAAAACTTTCAGGTTCCTGCTTCCTGCCTGTTCGAAGGTCCATTGGCAACTCTGATAATAGGGCCGATAGTAAAAGCACTTCAGTTTTGGGAAAATTATTTCATGTGAATACACAGATACTACTGTTATTTTATAAAGGTGTTGAATATCATACACTGAAATACAAAATAAAAAAACTTAGAATCTACTTATAAAAAGTAGTTTTGAGGTAAATTGTTGTCATTAGCAAATCGTGAGAAAATATTAAGTGGATTCCAAATATTTTTGGAATGACTCAAAATAATTAAACTTCAAAGTAAGTTCTGTACGTATATAGAGTTCAATCTTTGGGTCTCTATTATTCCAGCATTATAAGCATTAACATTTCCGATGAATACATATTTAGATGTGAATAATCACTACACATGGGAAAATGATAACAATTCAGACTTACCTCTCATGCATTGCTAGTCTCCAGTATTTCATAGCACTGTCTATCTCCATTTTTGTCAAAAAGTGCCACCCCTAGGACCTGGTAGACATTGATTCTGTCTTCGACTGTCAGAGACATTTGACCAAATAAATATTCCACTACATGTATATGGCCGCCAGAGGCTGCAGCAAGTAAAGGCGTTATTCTTGGAAGGAAATCAGTTGGTACATTATTATTGTATAATCGCTGCAAAGATTCCGAGCTAAATAAACCCCACTCCCTGATGATGTCTCAGCCAATCATGATGCCTCATTTGTTAGCAGTGGTCACAATACATCCCTCTTACAAATCTTAAGCTGTTAATGTGGGAGACAACATGATTGGCTATGACGTAATCAGTGGGTGGGGCTTACTTCACCTGGAATATCTGCAGCGACTATAGTGCTATTTACTTGCATGTATAGTTATGCTTTCAGGTACTCAAATGATCATACTTTTAGGCAAAACATAGAACATGTTATGATTTTTAAGGATTAAGAAAATTATAAATAATGGAGCAAATAGCTAGGAATATTCATAAAGATTATATATAGCATACGAGATAAGCCCTTCGTTAAAGACGATTCAAGCTCATCAATGCGTGGAGTCTGTTATTATTAAGTGACAGCCCTATGACTCCTAACCCACAAGCAGTGACTGAACATTGTGTTCTTACCTGAACTATCAGCATCCATATTGGCACGATTATCGAGCAACATTTTGACCAACTCAAGGTGTCCTAACTCTCTTTTTGTTCACATCAGCTCCAATACTTATGAGGTACTTCACTACTTGTATATGACCACGAATAGCTGCAGCCATCATACAAATACCCCCTAACCTATCAGTAATTTCAATATCTGGAAAAAAAATAAAAAATCAATATAAATTGGATGTTTGATATGAGATAAGGAATAGGCAAATCGTAGAATAACTAAAGGAAACTAACAATTGTTCAAGTTATTACAAAAGATTTTTAGAGCTTCGTAATCTGCCTTTAGAGCAAGCCATGTGAAGGAGAAGTCTGCCTTGGATATCTCTAGGCTTTCAACTGGCCAACTCTTGTACTCGACTGTTTCCCAATTGTACCCAATTGGATGATTGAGATGAGATGAAAAATAGTCAAATCATAGGATAACTAATGGAAACTAACAATTGTTCAAATTATTACAAAATATTTTTAGAGTTTGGCAATCAGCCTAATTAAGTATTAATGGAAACAATTGCATTTCAATCCATTCACCTTCTCAAGACCAGAGTGTAAAGGAACTCACCTGCCCATGTTCTACCAGAAGTTTGGTAATGGCGGTACATCCCAGCTGACATGCTGCATTAGCCGGAGTCGAGCACGATTCGTGTATGGTATTAACCTGACCCCCTTTGAACAAGAGATATTTAACAAGCACTATGTTTCCGCTTTTAACTGCACACCACAATGGAGGCAATCCCTTCCACATACTTGCCATCTAGGAAAACTGTAAGGAAAAAGTTATTCCAGCCCAAGTGCGAATTTTGCCTCTGAATGTACTGAGCCCCAGTATTATTATCATTACTTACTAAGCTACAACCCTAGTTGGAAAAACAGGATGCTATAAGCCCAGGGGCCCCAACAGGGAAAATAGCCCAGTGAGTAATAGAAACAAGGGAAAATAAAATATCTTAAGAACTGTGAAGTTGAAATAAATATTTCCTAAATAAACAATAAAAGTTTTAACAAAGCATGAGGAAGAGAAATTAGATAGAAAAGTGTGCCCCAGTCTAACCTCATGGCCTCAACAGGCAAAATAGCCCAGTAAGGAAAGGAAACAAGGAAAAATTAAATATTCTAAGAACTGTAACATTAAAATAGATATATCTTACATAAACTATAAAAGTTATAACAAAATAAGAGGGAGAAGAATTAGATAGCATAGTGTGGCTGAGTGTAACCTCAAGCAAGAGAACTCTAACCCAAGACATTGGAAGACCATGGTACGGAGGTTATGGCGCTACCCAAGAAACAATAGTTTAATTTTGGAGTGTCCTTCTCCTAGAAGAGCTGCTTAGGATAGCTAAAGAATCTCTTCTACCCTTATCAAAAGGAAAGTAGCCACTGAACAAATGTAGTAGTTAACCTCTTGAAAGAAAAATTGTATGAATATTTCAGTGTTGTCAAGTGTATGAGGAAAGAATAAGCCAGACTATTCTGTGTATGTGTAGGCAAAGATGAAATAAGCCCTCACCAGAGAGAGGGATCCAATATAGTACTTTCTGGCCAAACAAAGGCCTCAATAACTCAAGAGGCTAAGGCACTGCCCAGGGATTTCTGAATGTTGATAAATTAGGAGAGAAATCACAATATGACTTGCTGCATTTGAATAAGAGAAACAGCAATGCACTACACTTTCTGTCTATAAAAAAAGAAAAAAAGAGAAATGATAAAAGTGCAGTTATTATCATTTACAGAATTATGAATCTCTTACCCATGCCATGCTCTTCAATATCTGCATTCAGTACTTCAACGAGGTACCTGGTACAGTCAACGTACACATAGGTAGATGCCATAACCAAGGGTCCAAGGCATTCGTTCATGGAATTTCCAGTGCAAAAAGAGGCTCGACTGCAGTTGTCCTCTGAAATCCTCTGAAATCAATTGTTACATTAATTAAATTGAAATTAAGGCATAAGAAATATTAATAAATGATAATAATAACAATGACAATAAAGAAATAATAATAATAGATTATATTTATAATAATAATAAAAATAATGATAATAATAATAATAATAATAATAATAATAATAATAATAATAATAACAAAAATTTAACAATAATAATAATAATAATAATAATAATAATAAAAATAATAATAATAATAATAATAATAATAATAATAATAATAATAATAATAATAGCTATGAAAATTATAATATTGAAAATAATAATAATAATAATAATAATAATAATAATAATAATAATAATAATAATAATAATAATAATAATAATAATAACAATAATAATAATAGCTATGAAAATAATAATAATAATAATAATAATAATAATAATAATAATAATAATAATAATAATAATAATCCGTTGTATTAAAATCCAATCCACTCTCAATCACATATATCTAGGTATGCATGTGTTTCAACTATTTTCTTCTTTTGTCATCATCATCATCATCTTCCAAGCCCATTGATGCAAGGGGCCTCTGTTAGATTCCGTCAGTCGTCTATCTTGAGCTTTTGAATTAATACTTTCCATTCATCATCTCCTACTTCATGCTTCGTAGTCCTCAGCCATGTAGGCCTGGGGCTTCCAACTCTTCTGGCGTCTTGAGCAGGTCAGTTAAATGTTGGTGAACTAATCTCTCTTGGGGAGTGTGAAGAGTATGGCCAAATCATCTCCATCTACCCCTCACCATGATCTCATCCATATATAGCACTCTAGTAATCAATTATAGTTTCATTTCAAATCTTATCCCGCCATCTAACTCTCAATATCCTTCTGAGGGCTTTGTTCTCAAATCTACAAAATCTATTGGATATTTTTTTTTTAATTTTCATATCACGAATCATATCCATATGGTAACACCAGTCTTACTAAACCGATATATAGACGGATATTTATATGTAATTTCAAGCGATTTGTTATCCTAATTTTACTTAACCTTGCCATTGTCCGATTTGCTTAAATATATATATATATATATATATATATATATATATATATATATATATATATATATATATATATATATATATATATATATATATATATATATATATATATATATATATATGGATCTTGTCAAGATCAGGGGACTCAACATTTCCATGTCAAGAATAGAGGACCCAATTTTCACATGTAAAGAATACCGAACTCAATGATGGTTGGGTTCCCTATATATATATATATATATATATATATATATATATATATATATATATATATATATATATATATATATATATATATATATATATATATATATATGTATATATATATATATATATATATATATATATATATATATATATATATACATATATATATATATATATATATATATATATATATATATATATATATATATATATATATATATATATATATATATATATATATATATATTCTTTTCAAGGTGTTCTTGGGTTTAAATACAAGCATCCTCTGCGTTCAATAAATGCCAAGACACAAACAACTATGAGAAATGATTCTGGATTGAACTCTTGAAGGAAATTCACCGATGTATATCAGATATTCGAAGCCTTAGTTCTTAATGAAAAAAGGAGTTGAATAGCTTGCTTAAATCGATCAATGCCTGAGGAATGGCAAGAGATGTTTCTTATTTAAACTTTGCTTGAGAGAGAGAGAGAGAGAGAGAGAGAGAGAGAGAGAGAGAGAGAGAGAGAGAGAGAGAGAGAGAGAGAGAGAGATGGCTTCTGCTTCCCAACTCTGGCGTGTTCATGATTTCTTGCAAATGTATTGCTCGCTTTCTCCCGCAAAATGGATGTCTTATATTTCACAGAATTTATTACGCAATACGTCAATGTTCTGAAACTGTCTGGCACAAGATCCCCGGTATTGTTTTCTTGATTTACTTTCATTTTTTCTTAATTCCTTAAAATATAATTGTGTTTTATTCATATTGCTTTTCATCACTATATCCTCCTACGCCCACTGACGCAAAGGGCCTCAGATCGATGTTGCCAGTCGTGTGTATCTTGAGCTGTTAAATCAATATGTCTCCATTCATCATTTCCTACTTCACACTTCATAGTCTTCAGCCATATAGGCCTGGGTCTTCTAAGTCTTCTAGTACCTTCTGAAGCCTAGCAGAAAGCTGGGTGACCTAATCTCGCTAGGGGAGTGCGAAGGGCATGTCCAAACCATCACCACCATGACCTCATCCACATATGGCACTTAAGTAAACTCAGTGTCTACATTTTATTATACCCTTTCGACTCCTTCATGGCAATCCGGCTGTTGTCTCCTACGTTGCCAAGTGTCCTTCTCTGGAGTGTTTAAAAGCATACCGCTCCCGTTTACCACCTTTAATCCCTGCATCTGAATGTCTCCTGGGGCAATATACTGGATCTTTTTAGGGATTATCCCATACCACTGAGTTTCCGCATTTTCTAATAAACTTGTATTTGTGTGAATTTATTTACCTATACTCACAAATTCCATCACGTAGAGGCTCTGCCATTTGTTGATATATATATATATATATATATATATATATATATATATATATATATATATATATATATATATATATATATATATATATATATATATATATATATATATATAAACTGTACGCTACAGTATAAATATATATATATATATATATATATATATATATATATATATATATATATATATATATATATATATATATATATATATGTGTGTGTGTGTGTGTGTGTGTGTGTGTGTGGTGTGTGCATTTATATGTATATATATATATATATATATATATATATATATATATATATATATATATATATATATATATACATATATATATACATATATATATATATATATATATATATATATATATATATATATATATATATATATACACACATATATATATATATATATATATATATATATATATATATATATATATATACATATATATATATATATATATATATATATATATATATATATATATATAAATATATATATATATATATATATATATATATATATATATATATATATATATATATATATATATATATATATATATATATATATATACATATGTTTGTGTGTGTATAGAGAGAGAGAGAGAGAGAGAGAGAGAGAGAGAGAGAGAGAGAGAGAGAGAGAGAGAGAGAGAGAGAGAGAGAGATTTTCTGTGTAAATTTAGGCAGGTAAACGGTAATATTATCATAAATATACATAGGTTACACTAAGAATTATCGACAACAATTAGACGCCCAATCATCTTTATTAAGAGTATCCCTGACAATTTTTTTTTTTTATATTCACATGCCTTCTATCTATATCTTTAGCTCTGCAATTTACTTTGAATGTTTTGTTTTAGGTTTGGCACGTTTTTATCTTCAAAATATAAAATACTGTTGCTTGAGTGTCATACCTGAGGTAAATATAAACTTGTGTTTCATAGTCTTCGTAAGGATTTGGCAAAACAAATAAAGTAGATGACAGTTTTGTGTCATGAATGCCATATTGATAACGATACACAAGAATGCCAGGATTATAAACATTCATTCCTGCACATCTTATTTATATTAAAAATACGTAACAATTCTTTATTTTTATAAATCAAATAATTTAGAAGCTAAATTAATGTTTACATTAATAAAGAAAGAAAAAAAATATCTACATTACAAATTAAATAAAAACTGAATGAATATTTACTTCAGAAAAGAAAGAAAAGAGTGAATGGATATTCACATTGAAAATGAAAGAAAAACATTAATGATTTCAGTGCAATACATAAATTAGATACTATACATTATAACTCCTCTTCATCAGATGATTCTAGATTTTTTAACAAAAGGCGTTTCAATGTTTTTCTAACATCCATAACGGATCTATGGTTTGCCTTATCTTTATCAAAATACTTCACGATCTTATAAACTATTTCTTGAGCCTGGGGATGAAGGCTAATGCAGGAACGAGAACTTCCTTCCATATCCTTTGTAGGGCGACAGAGACAGACTCTTTAATGACTGTTTTTATTGAGCCTTCTTTATGGAGACACGCTGTTTAACATATTTATGCCCTGAGGTCAGCTTATTAAAAGTAAGGAAATTACGAGGGCATTCAATAATCAGCGAATATTTATTATAAATTGATTATATTTGCATTGTATAACTTATGTTGCCTCCATACACCATACAACGTGATGGTAATATTTGATATGGCATAGCTGCTCCCCGATAAAACCCTCCCTTATCGCCTTACAGGAACCGATAGAGTATTGTATTATTATGTTTTTAGGCATAATATTTGGCATAGAAAAAGCAATGGATGACACTCTATCCCAGTTTTAGTTCATAGCAAAAATGCAAAACATTTAATTTTAAGAAAAATCTGAAAATATATGAAACTTTTGTATTCCAAAAACGTTATATTGTAATTGGTATAATTTTTGTTTATAATTTGCTTTGTACTTGGTTTTGGTATGATATCGAAATGGGTGTCATAACTGTGGAAACAAAATTAACACAGGCACTCAGACGCTGAGATGTAGGTAGATTGCTACTGTGGTGTGGTTTATGGATGTGTATCTATCTATCTATCTATCTATCTATCTATATATATATATATATATATATATATATATATATATATATTATATATATATATATATATATATATATATATATATATATATATATATATGGTGCTACAATAGTGTGAGGTCTACCGTCATATGTCGCCTACCCAGGTGGAGGGTGAGTCTACCTCGTGACCAGCGTCCCAGAGCCCCGCACCTAACCATCGAACATGTGAACTGCCCAAATCCATCAAAACGGTGACCTGCCCATATAAAGGGAAACAAATGGAGCTCCTAAATCAGTTTTTCCCTCGGCCTAAAAGAGATATCATCGATTGAGGGTACTAAAAATGTTGCTGAAGGAGTTTTATTGAAGAGTCATTCTGACAGAAGAAGCAGCACTCGACTTTTTAAGAGAACAAAATCTCTTGGATACAGTTCAAGAAGCAGATCCATGCCATAAAAGTGGTTCTGTTATGCAGGAAAAAAGAAAGCGTAACAGAGGAGGAGAATTCAAGCCTGTGTTACATTGCCCTCGAAAGGGTTGTCAAACTACACGGTCTGTTCATACAGGCAATCCATTTTTCCATTATACGGACATGGTACCTAAGCCTGTGTGAAATATTAGAATTAATATTTGGAAATGTATGGAAATATATGATAACATGTTTGATGTACGAAGAGTGTAACCCTAGAATGAATGTATGGAAATATATACCATGTTTATTTTAACTTTATTCCCTTTTTTTAATGTAATTAGAAATCCAATTATCTATTTAAGTCATTTTTAAGATATGTATGAAATGTGCTTTATCTATGAGGGACTAATAATTCAGCAGTAGACCTCACGCTATAGTACTAACGGGAGGTAGGTCTCACGCAAGGCCAATATATTGGCCTTGGTTTCACGCTATAGTGTGGTAGACCTCGTGCTATATTAGCAGTAGCACCATATATGGATATATATATATATATATATATATATATATATATATATATATATATATATATATATATATATATATATATATATGTATATGTAAATGTATACAGTATACATATGTGTGTTTACATATATATATGTATATATATATATATATATATATATATATATATATATATATATATATATATATATATATATATATATATATACACATGCATATATATGTACTAATGTAAATGTATACAGTATACATATGTGTTTATATATATATATATATATATATATATATATATATATATATATATATATATATATATATATATATATATATATATATATATATATATATATATATCACAGGAGAGAATGTGGAAGGAAGGATATGCAACAGTTCACAGCAAAATCAAAATATACATTTCACTTGCAAATGGAAAAATCAAGAGTATGACAACCCATCATGTATGGCACTTATAGACTAGGTGAAAGCTTTATATTCTGTCAAAGCCTCATCAATAATGAAAGCCCTTAAAAAAAAGGTAAAGATTGTAAAAGAAACAGGGCAAGGAAGAGAAGACGATGTATTGACGAACTAAGAAAGTTTGCAGGCGTGGACTAGCATAAAAAGACCACAAATAAACGCTAGTGGAAGGACATTTCTAAGGCCTTAGTTCTGTAGTCATCTAGTAACGACTGATTATGAGAATATATATATATATATATATATATATATATATATATATATATATATATATATATATATATATATATATATATATATATATATATATATATATATATATATATATATATATACTGTATATATCTACATATATATATATATATATACTGTTTATATCTACATATATATATACATATATATATATATATATATATATATATATATATATATATATATATATATATATATATATATATATATATATATATATATATAGAAGAGAAACATCCAAAAGAGCTCTACATTTTTTCTTCGTTCATTTCCACACATCTGCAGTTTCTATGCATAACTTTATTAATGCATAAAAACTGCAGAGAAATGGAAATGCACAAAAAAAAAAGAATTAATTAAATAATGTATTGATAACAGACCATAATTTCACCTTGGTGATGGTTTGCATAAAAACGGGGGCAGAAACTTACTAAAAGGGGATTTGAAAAGAATGTATATATTAAAAAAAAACAGACGGAGAAAGTCTTAGAGAATATAGGGAAGAGATAGAAAAATGTCAAAAGTGAAAAGGATGAAACAATTGATAAGGTATTAAAAGATACATAAAGAAAGGAAGCTGCAAACGAAGCACACAAAAAAAAAAAAAAAAAAAAAAAAACAGATAAGGAAAAAAAGACAAAGATAAAACTAGATAGGATGAACGCTAAAAAAAAGAGAGCAAATTAAAAAGAAAAAAAAATGATACATGATAAAACACAGATCGCGATAAAGAAAACGAAGTGGGATAATGAAAAAAAGTCTAGTGAAGTAAAAAAAAAAGAATAGAACAAAATATTAAAAAGAATTAGTGAACGAAAGAGGGGAAGAGAAAAAGGAATTAATACAAATGATGATGAAACTAGAGAAAAACTGTTAAAAGAAGAAGCAGGAATCCCAATAGATATATAAATGAAAGGTTTGGAGTAATAAAGATAGAAATACATAGAGGGGTTAAAGGAAATATAAAAGGAAGAAAACGCATAGGAGAGACATTCCCTAGATAAATGAGAGAGTTTATGGATATAATAGATCAAATACAAAGGAATTGAACACCAATGGATGAACCCAACTTAAGTGAGGAAAAAGTCGAGATGTATAAGATGAAAAATATTAAGGCAGCAAGACCCAATGCAAAATAAGATAAATGAGAAGAACAAGCCCGAAAAGTAGAAAACATAAAAATTATATATATATATATATATATATATATATATATATATATATATATATATATATATATATATATATATATATATATATATATATATATATATATATATATATATATATATATATATATATATATATATATATATATATGAAATCCCCAGTTAAAGAATCAAGACCAACAGCCCTCACAAATATATCATATAAAGATATTTATGGCTGTTATGAAACACGAAATAAGAATACCACCTGAGAAGTATATGAGAATGACAGAGACAAGTCGACTTTAAAAAAGGGTTGGAAGAGTAGATATTGTATGGAAGAAATTTACAGAAGGAAAGGAAA
>NC_090725.1:314589349-314594349 GCF_036898095.1 Palaemon carinicauda | reverse complement strand
TCATGTAGGGGCCAGTGGAACCTAGCACTGCCCCTTGTCCATCTCAAAGATGCGACGTTCTTGCAAAAGAGCGTATAATTCCAGGACACCACAGATTATGGGGCCAAGTCTGATATGCTGTTAAAGTCATATAGGGGCCAGGGGAACCTAGGACTGCCCATCGTCCATCTCAAAGATGCAATGTTTTTGCAGAAGAGTGTATGATTCCAGGACACCACAGATCATGGGGCCAAGTTCGATATGCCATTAAAGACATATACGGGCCAGGGGAACCTTGGACTGCCCTTGTCCATCTCAAAGATGCAACGTTCTTCCAGAGGAGCATATGATTCCAGGACACCACATATCCAGGGGCCAAGTCCGATAAGTCATTAGTGACATATACGGGCCATGGAAACCTATCACTACCCCTTGTCCATCTCAAAGATGCGACGTTCTTGCAGAAGAGCGTATGATTCCAGGACACCGCAGATCATGGGGCCAAGTCCGATATGCCATTAACCCTGGATAGGTACGCTCCTCGGACACCCCTTTAAGGGTATACTCGGACGCGAACGACCATGACGCCAAAAAAAATTCTTGAAAATCAGTTTTTGCAGTAACCTCTTTTTTTCTTTTGCCAAAAAAAACTTCAATGAATGCTTAAAACAACTGTAAAGATAAATACTACTCATCTGCAGAAAAACTATTTATTATAAATATTTTAAAAAATTAAGTAGAAAAAAATAGACCTGACATAAAAATTCATAAAAAAAAAGTTTATACATATATACACAAATCCTTTTAGGAATTGATTGTTGAATGTTTAGGACACATCCTGATGTATTTTGGATGAAGTCAGACCCATGGAGGTGAAGATCTGAAATGAGAAAAAAAAGGTAACTTTTTTTGGCCAAAAAAATTTGTCCAAATTTCATGAATTTTTTTGGGTACCCAAATGAAATAGGAAGTGGCTAATTTTTTTAGGGAATAAACATATGTTATCCTAAAATAGAAATATGTAAAAAAATCTTCATTATTTTGTAAATTACATTTATATCAGGGGCCATATCTAAAGGTAATTTTTTGAGTACTTAGAAATTTCGTAAAAAAATACATATATTTAATATATAATATGATATTTATGCAGGTAAAAATATACCAAAATATCACAAATTCTATAGGGAACAAGAATATATATAGATAGAGCAACTTACGCTTCGGATATGTCCACAAAATGGCCGCCAACCAAACTGACTCAGACTCCCTAATCTGCCACTTGAAATGTAGGAAGGGTATGTCAATTTCAAGGTGTTATTTACTAATCTAATTATTATTGGATATGCATAAAAATTGTATGGTGGGTTGCTGGATAATTGTCGATTATTTTACGACTATAAAATTAAAATTCTGACCCAAAAAAAAATTTTTGAAGGGAAATAAAATCGAAAAAAAAAAATGTGAAACAATATAATATTTTAGCTAAAAAAATTTGATGATATTCAATCAGAAAAGAAGTAAACAAAATTTTCCGACAAATAAACATCTAGAGGAATCATTACTCTGTGATAGTTCCTTAGTACGTAGTAATTTTGAAAGAAATGGGAAAAAACGAAAAAATGGCAATCACCGGAAAATCGAACACATACCTATATATACGCCATATCTGGCTAAAAAAAAGATAGGCATGGGTAGCCAGATCATCTAGAAACACTTTCCAACACTATAAAAATATAAGTTTTGCGACACTACTTGCCAATTCCTTACGGTAACATGACTAAGCAAAAAAATGCAAAACAAATAAAAAGGGGCACTCGCGGAAAAATGGCTAACATTCTAATATACGGCATTTCATAAAAAAAAAATTCAGCCACGTGCTAGGCAAACCATCAAGGCACATTTTCCGACAAATAAACATCTAAATGAATCATTACTCTGTGATAGTTCCTTAGTACGTAGTAATTTTGAAAGAAATGGGAAAAAATGAAAAAATGGCAATCACAGGAAAATCGAACACATACCTATATATACGCCATATCTGCCTAAAAAAAAGATAGGCATGGGTAGCCAGATCATCTAGAAACACTTTCCAACACTATAAAATTAAAAGTTTTGCGACACTACTTGCCAATTCCTTACGGTAACATGACTAAGCAAAAAAATGCAAAACAAATAAAAAGGGGCACTCGCGGAAGAATGGCCATTCTAATATACGGCATTTCAGAAAAAAAAAAATTTCAGCCACGTGCTAGGCAAACCATCAAGGCACATTTTCCGACAAATAAACATATAAATGAATCATTACTCTATGATAGTTCCTTAGTACGTAGTAATTTTGAAGGAATGGGAAAAAACGAAAAAATGGCAATCACAGGAAAATCGAACACATACTTATATATACGCCATATCTGGCTAAAAAAAAAATAGGCATGGGTAGCCAGATCATCTAAAAACACTTTCCAACACTATAAAAATATAAGTTTTGCGACACTACTTGCCAATTCCTTACGGTAACATGACTAAGCAAAAAAATGCAAAACAAATAAAAAGGGGCACTCGCGGAAAAATGCCCAACATTCTAATATACGGCATCTCAGATAAAAAAAAAAAGACATGCACGTGTTAGCCCAACCATCAAGGCACACTTTCTAACACATAAACATGAAAAAAAAATCAATAATATACGGCAATTCCTTACTACGTAGTAAATTTTTACAAATATTGAAAAAAAAACAGAAATTGGCAACCGCAGTTAAATACCCAATATACCAATAACTACGTCGTATCTGACAAAAAACAAAGTCACGCATGGGTAGCCAGATCATCTAGACACACTTTCCAACACTAAAAAAGCAAAAGTTTTACGACACTATTTGGCAATATCTTACGGAAAAATGACTTGGCAAAAAAATGAAAAAGGGGCACTCGCGGTAAAATGCCCAACATTCTAATATACGGCATCTCAGATAAAAAAAAAGACATGCACGTGTTAGCCCAACCATCAAGGCACACTTTTTAACACATAAACATGAAAAAAAAATTAATAATATACGGCAATTCCTTACTACGTAAAAATTTTTACAAATATTGAAAGAAAAACAGAAATTGGCAACCGCAGTTAAATACCCAATATACCAATAACTACGTCGTATCTGACAAAAACAAAGTCACGCATGGGTAGCCAGATCATCTAGACACACTTTCCAACACTAAACAAGCAAATGTTTTTCGACACTATTTGGCAATATCTTACGGAAAAATGACTTGGCAAAAAAATGAAAAAAAAATGAAAAAGGGCACTCGTGGTAAAATGGTCCTCGTGGTGATGAACGACATTTTAACTAAAAAAAAAAATCATGCACATGGTAGCCAAACAATCCACCAAGACTTTCCACAACTGATAACCTATACAAGTTGCACCATTCTACGACAATTTCATAATACGTAATAACTTTGATAAATATGCAAATTACCTTAGAAGGGTAAACTCGGTCGCGCTCGACCCCGACGCGTCTCAGAAATCGGGGAAGGAGTACAGCTACAGCAATGCACATCTGGACACTACTAGAGCGTGTAGGGGAGACACCTCCTGCAGGTCAATCACCCACAAATTCAGTCACGGGGGTGAGTCAAGTGAGAAAAACCTTTTTTTTTTGACGCTCGGGGTCGCGTACGACCCACCGTACCTATCCAGATCATGGGGCCAAGTCCGATATGCCATTAAAGTCATATAGGGGCCAGGGGAACCTAGTACTGCTCCTTGTCCATCTCAAAGATGCAACGTTCATGCAGAAGAGCGTATGATTCCAGGACACAACAGATCAGGTGGCCAAGTCCGATAAGTCATTATTGGGGTCATATAGGGGCCAGGGGAACCTAGGACTGCCTCTTGTCCATCTCAAAGATGCAACGTTCTTGCAGAAGAGCGTATGATTCGAGGACACCACAGATCATGGGGCCAAGTCTGATAAGTTATTATTAGGGTCATATAGGGGCCAGTGGAACCTAGCACTGCCCTTTGTCCTTCTAAAAAATGCAACGTTCTTGCAGAAGAGCATATGATTCCAGGACACCACAGATCATGGGGCCAAGTCCGATAAGTCATTAAGGACATATAGGGGCCAGGAGAACCTAGCCCTGCCTCTTGTCCATCTCAAAGATGCGACGTTCTTGCAGAAGAGTGTATGATTCCAGGACACCGTAGATCATGGGGCCAAGTCCGATATACCATTAAAGTCATATAGGGGCCAGGGGAACCTAGTACTGCCCCTTGTCCATCTCAAAGATGCAACGTTCTTGCAGAAAAGCGTATGATTCCAGGACACCACACATCATTGGGCCAAGTCCGATAAGTCATTAGGGTCATATAGGGGCCAGGGGAACCTAGCACTGCCCCTTGTCCATCTCAAAGATGCGACCTTCTTGCAGAAGAGCATATGATTCCAAGACACCATAGATCATGGGGCCAAGCCAGATAAGTCATTAGGGTCATATAGGGGCCAGGGGAACCTAGCACTGCCCCTTGTCCATCTCAAAGATGCGACGTTCTTGCAGAAGAGCGTATGATTCCGGGACACCACAGATCATGGGGCCAAGTCTGATACCATTAAAGTCATATAGGGGCCAGGGGAACCTAGGACTGCCCATTGTCCATCTCAAAGATGCAACGTTCTTGCAGAAGAGTGTATGATTCCAAGACACCACAGAGCATGGGGCCAAGTCCGATAAGTCATTAGGGTCATATAGGGGCTAGGGGAACCTAGGACTGCCCCTTGTTCATCTCAAATATGCGACGTTCTTGCAGAAGAGAGTATGATTCCAGGACACCACAGATCATGGGGCCAAGTCCGATAAGTCATTAGGGTCATATAGGGGCCAGGGGAACCTAGCACTACCCCTTGTCCATCTGAAAGATGTGACGTTCTTGCAGTAGAGCATATGATTCTAGGACACCATAGATCATGGGGCTAAGTGCCATAAGTCATTAGGGTCATATAGGCGTCAGTGGTATCTAGCACTGC
>NC_090725.1:314574349-314581849 GCF_036898095.1 Palaemon carinicauda | reverse complement strand
CACAACTTGTCCAAGAAAGGGATTATGAAGTCTTTAAAACTGCCATATTAGATGCTTATAGTGTTACAGCAGAAGGGTATAGACAAATCTTCAGACAAACTTTGAAGAACCAAGCTCAAACCTATCTAGAGTTTTTCACATTGAAGTTGAAGCAGTTTAATAAATGGATAGACAAGGAACAAATAACTACTTTAGAACAATTAAAGAATTTAATAGTTTTAGAAGAATTCCTGAGGCGTATTCCAGCTAATGTGGCAATGTTTATTAGAGAAAAACAAGAAAAAGATGGCAAAAGGGCTGCCCTATTAGCTGATGATTACCATCTCATTCATAAACTTAAACCACATTCGTCCTCACCTTCATCTTCCCCCCAGGTTTGTACTTTTCGTAAGAAAGAAGGTCATCATATTAAAGACTGTCCTAGTCCCAAATGCAAAGCATCTCATGGTAAGGCTTCTCCTAATGCTTTTTCACAAGGACCTAAATCAGGGAATACTGCAAATAAAACTACTCTTCAGTGTGCTCAGCCTCTATCAGACTTTACAGCATTTACATATCCTGGTAAAGTAAATGATATTCCCGTGCAAATTTTGAGAGATACAGGGTCATCTCAAACTATCATTAGCTCAAAGTTAAAAGATTTAGCTAAACCAACAGATCAGTATGTAACAGTGTCAGATTTGACTTGTCAAAAGGTTTTACCTATTGTACAGATTTCTCTTGATTGTCCTTATTTTAAAGGTTCAACTAATGTCGCCTTGTTGGATTCTAACCTGCCTTGCAAGAACATAGACATGATACTTGCTAATGACTTGGCTCAAACTAACGGTACTCCTAGTCTTATCATTACGCAGCCTGAAGTAGTGATCGAAAAAGCTTGCAAAGAGTTTTCTCCGGTGGTAGAGCTTCCCTGCCAAGTAGTCACCAGGTCTACAACCTCAACTTCTAGAGACACTGAACACACAGGTAAGGTGGATCAAAGTACCTTAGGTGAAAAAGTCCTTGCTGATCTTGTTGATATTCCCTCACATGAATTTGTAGAGTATCAAAGGTCTGATGATAGTTTAAAAGAATACTTTGATAAAGTAAAAGATGACGTTGATGAAAGTAAGTTACCATATTTTTATCTTGATAATAACATCCTTATGAGACGTTATAGACCTTTGAAGATTGCAGGACAAAATTCCTGCCATGATAGTTACCAGCTTGTAGTTCCTTCTAATCTTCGTGCAGCCTTATTGGATCTTGCTCATTCAGCAGAGTCTCATCTAGGCATTTCAAAAACCTATAAGCGTTTGCTGGACGATTACTACTGGCATGGTATGAAAGCTGATGTAAAGCACCACATAGAATCTTGCCACCCCTGCCAGGTAACTGGTAAACCAAATCAGAAAATACCTCCAGCACCATTAGTTCCTATTACAGTACCTAATTCTCCTTTTGAAAAGGTAATTGTAGATTGTGTTGGTCCACTTCCCAAAACTAAAAAACAAAATGAGTACATTTTAACCTTGTTGTGTCCAACTACTAGATTTCCTTTAGCCGTACCTATAAAAAACATATCTGCTAGAACAATTATTGTTAATCTTCTTAAAATATTCACCATTTTTGGTTTTCCAAAAGAGCTTCAGTGTGATCAGGGGACAAACTTCACTAGTGATTTGTTTAAGCAAACTTTAAAGCAGTTAAACATCTCCCATATTTTTGCTTCAGCTTATCACCCTCAGACTAATGGAGCCCTCGAACGAGTACACCAGACCATTAAAAACCTCTTGCGCAAGTACATTTGTGAAACTGGACGAGACTGGGATGAAGACCTGGATCTGCTTATGTATGTACTTAGGAGTACACCTAATGAATCGACTGGAATTTCTCCCTTCGAGATGATGTTCGGCCGCAGACCTAGGATAAACCTTAGTATGGTAAAAGAAAACATCCTAAGAGGTACTTACAAAGACCAGCAAGTAAGTATTCCGCAATACCTTCAAAGTCTTAAGGTTAAATTTGACCATGTTTATGAATTTGCCAATCTGAATTTAACTAACAGTCAGATTCGAATGAAAAACCATTACGATAAAAAGGCCAAAATTAGAACTTTCAAAGTAGGAGATGATGTACTTGTATATAGACCAGTTCCAGGAGCTCCATTGAGAGAAAAATTTATGGGTCCGTATAAAATCACTAAAAGGGTCTCTAAAACAACTTATGTAATTGAAACTCCAGATAAAAGGAAGCCTAGCCAGTTAGTGCACATTAATCTTATAAAACCATACCAATCTGCAAAGATTTCTCCACAGGTAGTTCACCTGATATGTAGAGAGACTGATCACTCCACTCACAACTCGAGGATAACTACTCCCAGAGAGACTTCTCCTACCCTGAAAAACCTAGTACCCGAGGCAGTTGATAATGATAAACTTTTAGCTCCTCTTGAGCCAGACGAAGAAGAAATTTTGGCTCATAATCATATTTTGTCATGGAAAGATGCTAGTAATTCACAGATTCTTTCTTTACTTTCACAGTATCTTGGTCATCTTCCTAAGGTGGAAAGGGAAGAATTAGAGGCTGTCCTGAAGTCTTATCCTGCAATATGTTCAGACACTCCTGGTTGCTGTACCTTGGTGCAACATGATATTGTGCTAGAACCAAACGCCAATCCTGTTCGTCAACCTTTTTATCGGGTGTCCCATCGTTTATTACCAGCCTTGAAGGCTGAGGTTGAGTATTTACTAAAACTAGATTTGGCTGCACCAAGTAAGTCTCCCTGGGCATCGCCTTGTATTTTAGTAAAAAAGCCTAACAATTCCTATCGTATGTGTACGGATTATAGAAGGGTTAATTCTGTAACGGTCAAGGATGCTTATCCATTACCTAGAATTGCGGATATTATTGACTCTGTGAGTAATTCTAAATACCTTACCCAGATTGATCTCTTGAAGGGTTATTATCAAATTAAATTAACAGATAGGACAAGAGAGATATCAGCCTTTATAACACCTTTTGGTCTCTTTGAATACAGAGTTTTGCCATTTGGGATGACTAATGCTCCAGCTACATTCCAAAGGATGGTCCATGAAGTTACACGTGGTTTGGAGGGTGTGTATGTCTATTTGGATGACATCGCAATTGCTAGTATCTCCTGGGACCAACATCCCAAGATCTTAAAAGAACTCTTCAAAAGACTCCTGGAAGCTAACCTAGTTATTAACTTAGCCAAGAGTTCATTTGGTAAGGCAAAAGTTACATACCTAGGACATGTCATTGGCAGTGGCTCCATATTACCCAAGGATACTAATGTAAAGGCTATAACTTCATTTCCCACTCCTCGTGATAAAAAAGAACTCAAAACTTTCTTAGGTATGGTGTCATATTATTCAAAGTTTTGTCCTAATTTTGCCATCATAACTTCTCCTCTACATGTCTTGACATCCAGCAAAGTAAGGTTTCACTGGACACAGGATCACGATAAGGCCTTCCGGCAGCTAAAGTTATTCATGACTTCATCTCCTTTGTTGCAAGCTCCTAATCTTACTAAACCTTTTTTTATACAGGTCGATGCTTGCAATACTGGATTTGGTGGTGTCCTACTGCAAGAAATCAATGGGACCAGTACTTTTCCTCCTTTGTTGGAACACCTGCTGCCAGTATCTTATTACTCGGGAGCGTTCAAAGGCGCTCGACTAGGATGGCCTACCATCGAGAAAGAATTATATAGTCTTGTTGCAATTGTCCTTCATTTTCGTCCATATCTGGAAGGTGCTGCACGTGTCGTCATTAACACCGACCACAAACCCCTTACCTTCCTCGAAAGGGCAAAGCTTAACAACAAGAAACTTCTTCGATGGTCATACATCTTGTCGTCTTACAACATTGAGATCCACAGCATTCGAGGATCAAACAACACCATCGCCGACGCATTATCACGTCTTAGACAGAAAACCACAATTCACTAAATTTGTCAATAAGATTGTCATAGTAATTTCATTCCTAACAGGGGGGAACTATAATAACCCTCCTATCATTATTTAGCATTTCTAATTACACCTATTATTGTGTATAATTTTAACGCCATCTATTGATAGCTGATCGTAACGGACAGCATAGATGAAATTACCTTTTGTTATTTTTACGTATGTAATCCTTGGAAATGTTTACTTCCAAGCTCTTTCAAGTTAATACTTTTGAGTTCGTTATCCGGTGGCTAATTCTTCACTTGTTTCTAGTGTTTATTAAGTGGTTATTTGTTATTATTTTGTTATATATTTATACGTGATTTAAAATAAGTAAAGTCTTTGTTTAATTTTAACTTTAATTTGATCATTCTCCTAATATATCTACTATACCTACATGAAGTGTTGCCCTCATTACTGAGAATTTATGAATGAATAGTCAACTGGAAAGCTGAAGTTGTGACAATATATATATATGTATATATATATATATATATATATAGATATATATATATATATATATATATGGTAGTGGGACAAAATGTCGAAAGACAAAAGGTCGACGGTCATAATGTCGACAACCAAAATGTCGACGGTCATAATGTCGACACTCTTTGAGTATCAATAGAAAAAATGTCGAAAGAAAAATATTTGACGTTCAGACACTTGAACACACTATTCTTAAATGAACTCCAAGAATGTAAATTGATACTAAAATATGTTTTCTTTGGTTTTCTCAATTTAGACAAAAAATTAATAGATAAAGAGTTATAGGTGTATAAAAAGATCCATAAAATTATTGCTTTATTAATACATGCTAAAAAGGGTTAAAATATTTAATAGTGGAATAACAGTACATCGTTATAAATTCCGAGCTATTGCCTGCAAAAAGTCCAGTACATTATCAGAGTCATATCCTTCAACAACGTTTTTCAACCTGGCGTTTACATCTGTATATTTTTTGTTCTTTCCCCCAACGTCCTTTCCCTGGAAAACTTGCTCTAGTACCATTTCAGTACTTGCTTGTTCAGAACGGAGTTTTCGAAGAAGCTTTTCTTCCGTTGGGTGGATAATTGTCATCCTCCTCTTGAAAGCATTATGCCAGCCCTCAAGCATGTTGTTTGTTCTTGGTAAACCATTTAGTGTTCTCTCATAACATGACCATAATTTAACTTCAAACTTTGGGCGTCTCCTTCGTCCACGCTGAAAAACGCCTAACCATGTAGTCTCAAAGTATTGCAAGAATCCATCTAAAATGTTATCGGTTTCGTCATCAAAACTTGATACCAAAGTGTCAAAACAATCATATACATCATGTGGTGGCACAAATGCAATTGCCTGAAGTTTTTTTATAAGCATTGCATTTTCAGATTTTGAGTACCAAGCTTGCAAACCCAGTCCTTGCACCTTTCGCCATAGGCATTGTCCAAAATGGAAGAAACATCCGCAGATTTCAGCGTTTGGGAAAAATTTCTTTACGCTATTGATAGCGGAAAGCTCGAAGTCTAGTGATACTGAGGCTGGTCGCAAGTTACGACTTTCAAGCCAGCCGAATATGGTGTCATAAGTCTTTTCATTTTTATGGGTTGTTATGCAATACACGAGAGGAAGAGTCTTGTTTTCCTGTATCATGGCATGAATTGTGTAGAGCTGTCTTCCTATTGGAGCGCAATCGAAAGTGCCATCACAAAACCATCTAATTTTTTCTTTAAGAAGTTGGAGATTCCTTGATGTTGAATAAATACTCAATTCTTCACAGCTGTACTGTAAAAAGTTTTCCCCTCTCGTTGTAACAGTTAAATCTTCATCACCGTTTCGAGAATTACGTACTCTCTTCACAGTACGTGAAAGTGATTCCTTTTTCGGTAAAGCTCCGGCTACTTCCCAAGGAATATTTTGAGTACATTTGTTCACTATCGAGGAAGTAATTTCTTCCGACTCACTAGCTTTTTCTTTCAACTCTTCTTTTACTTTGAGCACCTCTTTTCGCATTAAATCTGGAGGATGGCAGTGTTCTTGAGATACTGATATCCCTTCACCATTGCTAACAAGTCTTCCACTGCAAAGTCCCCGTTTCTCGCATCTCCAATATATTTTTTCTTCTTTCTGCTTATCGATCACGTAAATGTATCCATCGTGCACAAGCTTCTTACCTCCTTTATTTGTTTTGATAAACTCCATTTTTGGAAGCCTCATGAAAGTAATAATAAAGACTGACTTCCAAGAAAGGAAATGAAGAAATAAGATTTGAATACACCGTTGGACTTCCAAGAAAGGAAATGAAGAAATAAGATTTGAATACACCGTTATTTAAAAGCAGTTAAACTGGTTCGTTAAACTATATAGCAAAAACGATTTAATAAACTGTTTAGGCTGTTGAATAGGTAATTTAAAAGATTTAAAGACTGTCAGGCTAACGTAACGGCATGCTGACAATCATCATTTTTTCTTTCGACATTTTGTCTATTGGTATTCAAAGAGTGTCGACATTATGACCGTCGACATTTTGGTTGTCGACATTTTGACCTTCGACATTTTGTCTTTCGACATTTTGTCTGCGTACCATATATATATATATATATATATATACATATATTTATATTAATTTTAACTTTAATTTGATAATTCTCCTAATATATCTACTATACCTACATGAAGTGTTGCCCTCATTACTGAGAATTTATGAATAAATAGTCAAGTGGAAAGCTGAAGTTATGACAATATATATATATATATATATATATGTATTTATATATATATGTATTTATATATATATATATATATATATATACATATATATATAATTATATTTATATATATATATATATATATATAAAATTATATTTATATATATATATATATATATGTATATATATATATATATATATAGATATATATATATATATATATAGATATATATATATAGATATATATATATATAGATATATATATAGATATATATATATATATATATATATGTATATATATAAATTTCGGTCACTAATAGAGGCGTACACGTTATCAAATAATAAGAAAATTAAAATGAGGAAGTTTCTGTCAGAAACAATAATTATGGGGACACCTTTTATATGTTAGTAACAAAAGAAAACAAAAGAACCATCGGTCCATCTCCTGCCGCCCCTCTGTCAAGTGCTTGGGAAAGCGGCAGGTGGGTCTTTCAAACAGTGTCAGGCATTGGGAGTAGACGTGTTTAAGAGAATCCACATCGACGACTTTAAGATGGAATTATAATATAAGGTAAGCATCATAGTGTTCTGAGATTTATAGACGTAAAAGGGTTGTCAGAGTTGCTGTTTAAATAACAATAGCTAATTAGGGTTGCTAATATGATGAAATATAGACACATGAAATAAAGTGATGGGTGTGCTTGTGTTAACGGTGGCGTACCCTCGGTAGGGACTTGCCTGCGACCCATGAGGGGATAGAGCTGGATGGTCTTTGCAGTGGACACAAACAAAATTGTAAGTAAGAGATGTTATCAAGAGGTCTTTAAAATTTAAGGAGGGAAAATAGAGCTTGTAAGGGATTA
>NC_090725.1:314571383-314573849 GCF_036898095.1 Palaemon carinicauda | reverse complement strand
GCGAAACATCCAAAAGAGCTCTATATTTTTTCTTCGTTCATTTCCACACATCTGCAGTTTCTATGCATAACTTTATTAATGCATAGAAACTGCAGAAAAAATGGAAATGCAAAAAAAAAAAATAAAAAATAAAGTATTGATAACAGACATTAATTTCCCCTTGGTGATGATTTGCATAAAAACGGGGGCAGAAACTTACTAAAAGGGAATTTGGGAAGAATGTGTATATTACAAAACAGACGGAGAAAGTCTTAGAGAATATAGGGAAGAGATAGAAAAATATCAAAAGTGAAAAGGATGAAACAATTGATAAGGTAGTGAAAGATACATAAAGAAAGGAAGCTGCAAACGAATACAAAAAAACAGATAGGGAAAAAAAGACAAAGATAAAACTAGATAGGATGAACGCTAAAAAAAAGAGAGGAAATAAATAAAAAAAAAAGACAAAAGCGATTCATGATAAAACACAGATCGCAATAAAGAAAACAACATGGGATAAAGAAAAAAAAGTCTAGTGAAGTAAAAAAAAAGAATAGAACAAAATATTCAAAAGAATTAGTGAACAAAAGAGAAGAGAAAAATAAAGAAATACAAATGATGATTAAAATAGAGAAAAACTGTTGAAAGAAGAAGCAGGAATCCCAATAGATATATAAATGAAAGGTTTGGAGTAATAAAGAAAGATAGAAATACATAGAGGGGTTAAAGGAAATATAAAAAGAAGAAAACGCATAGGACAGACATTCCCTAGATACATGAGAGAGTTTATGGATATAATAGCTCAAATACAAAGGAATTGAACACCAATGGATGAACCCAACATAAGTGAGGAAAAAGTCGAGATATATAAGATGAAAAATATTAAGGTAGCAAGACCCAATGCAAAATAAGATAAATGAGAAGAACAAACCCGAAAAGTGGAAAACATAAAAATGAAATATATATATATATATATATATATATATATATATATGAAATCCCCAGTTTAAGATTCAAGACCAACAGCCCTCACAAATATATCATATAAGATATTTATTGCTGTTATGAAACACGAAATAAGAATACCACCTGAGAAGTATATGGGAATGACAGACAAGGTGACTTTAAAAAAGGGTTGGAAGAGTAGATATTGTATGTAAGAAATTTACAGAAGGAGGGGAAACTTAATTGTAATTTCAATAGACTTTAAAAAGCCATATGATGCAATGGATAGAGGAAAAAATGATGGAAATCATGAAAGAATTTAGGTTGTATTAAAAATCGATACAAGAAATCTAAGGAGACAGAACGAAAAATTGTAGGATATAAACTAAAAAAGCGTAGATACACAGAGTCAGCTACTTTATTTCATGATTATTATCATTATTATTGTTATTATTATTATTATTATTATTATTATTATTATTATTATTATTATTATTATTATAATTATTATTATTATTATTACTAGCTAAGTTACAACCTTAGTTGGAAAAGAAGGATGCTATAACCCCAAGCCCTTCAACAGAGAAAAAATAGCCCTGTAAGAAAATGAAACGAGGAAATAAACTATACGAGAAGTAATGAATAATCGAAATAAAATACTTAAAGAGAATTGACAACATTGAAAATTAGATTATTGCAAGGGATAGAAATTAAAATACAAATAGAAATGCGATGTTAGAACTATGTGTATATGGTATTGCGTATAGAATAACGAGGTTGTGATATGGTGTACTTCCGTCTCTATTACGTCATTTCCGTCATTAGTTTTCCGATAAAATGCAACCAGAAATTATGGCTGATTACGTGAATTGAACATTTTGCTTGACCGTGACCTTGACCTTCCCAAAATTTAATCATTGTCAGCTTTTTACATAACAGTTAATCCCTGCAAGTTTCATTACTCTACGATTCGAATTGTGGCTAGGAAGCTGTTCACAAACAAACACACAATTAGGGGGTAAAACATAACCTCCTTCAAACTTGTTTGGTGGCGGTAATAAATTGTTTTCCGATAAAATGCAAACAAAAATTATGGCTGATTGCGTGAATTGGACCGTTTGCTTGACCGTGACCTTGACCTTCCAAAATTTAATAATTCCAGCTCTATCTTTGCAAGTTTCATTACTCTACGATAAAAATTGTGGCCAGGGAGCTGTTCACAAACAAACATACACACACAAACACACTAACAGCTGTGTAAACATAACCTCCGTCCAACTTCGTTGGCGGAAGTAATACGTATACAATCAGATCAATCACATCCTATATCTTTATTTCCGAAAAAAAAAGAAATAGTAAAATCAACCGATTTTCTGTTTACTACAAAAATCAAATGCAGTAAATTAGCTATACCTAAATAATAAGCCTAACCGGGGAAAATTTACTTAGGAGACAATCTATCACGAAATGTGAATAAATTAAGAATCTAAACATTAAAACTTTAATGCTTTAAATAATTGGAATCCCTCATACTTTTTTTTG
>NC_090725.1:314563883-314566383 GCF_036898095.1 Palaemon carinicauda | reverse complement strand
TGCCACGTTTCTCAAATGTGATATTGAGAAACTTTAAAAAAATTATAATTAACAATTGTGAATATGCAGTCATGTTTTGTAAATTTGAATATAAATGATGGGTATAAAAGTGAGTTGAGTGCAAACACAGACGGACAAGTAAACAGACACATACACAATATATATATATATATATATATATATATATGTATATATATATATGTGTGTGTGTGTGTGTATGTGTGTGTAAGCATATGTGTATTTGCCCTGTTAACACAAGCATGTTTTACCAATCAGCATTTCGTTAGTTCGTCCCGCTACAAGTTAAAAAAGACTCCATTTGACTAAAGTTTGTATGATAATTGATACTCTATACTTTGACAATCACTTTATATTTGACTTAACTTAATCGACAAAGAAACAGAAGTAAAATGTTAACATTTCTTAACTAATTATGCTAATGTAGAGATTTAATAGTCTTGAATAAAGAAATTTAAAAAAGAATTGAAGGCTAAACCATATATTTGAATTAACTTTTACTATGGTATAGAAAATTTTCAAATGGATAGGCCGTCTTCGTGGAGATCCACTAACCAGTCCAGTACAGTGCAAGGCCAATTCTATTGGCCTTGGTACAGTGTTCCCCACTTAGCGCGAAATGCGCTAGATCTAGTGCATTGGCATCACATACAGCGCATAGATTTTGTATTTTACACATAGCGCATTTTTTTTAACGCACAATCAATTGGCTTGGTGCATATTCTAGTGTATCTCTCTCTCTCTCTCTCTCTCTCTCTCTCTCTCTCTTTCTTTCCGTGAAATTTCTGAAACCATAGTTGTTACTCGACAATATGATTTTTGGGGCAAATTTTACGTTTTAAAGTTACATTTTGCATATAAAAATAAAGTATATATATATATATATATATATAAATATATATATATGTATATATATATATATATATATATGTATATATATATATATATATATATACATATATTTATATATATATATATATACATATATATATATTTATATATATATATATATATATATATTTATATATATATATATATATACTGTATTGTGTATATATATATATATATATATACTGTATTGTGTGTATATATATATATATATATATATATCTGCGTGTGATTATGTATTTATGACAGGCCGTAAAGTAAACCAAGAACACTTCAAAAAACATGCCATAGACATTCGCTTTGTACATGTTAGACTAAACTCGCTATTTTCACCGAGGCCTGGAAGTGTTCCATTAACTTCGCAATGCCAAACTTCAGCATCACGTTTCAGCAATATACCTTTTTTATTTTGACAGCAGAATTTACTGTTGGGCAATTCGAAGTTTTATTTAAAAATGCTGAGTCCCTGTTGCTCGAATTGGATTAATGCGCACCCATCTAGACTTTTCTATAATGAATTACAGCGTCTCTGTTCTCAACAATCTCTTCAAATTAGCGATGTTGCCATCCTGCCTCCTTCGTCCTATACTTATATACAAAACAGAAATAATATGCCCATCACATCCTGGCTTGATCATTGTATTACCACTGACCGCCTGCATAGCTCTATCACTGAATGTATTATACGATACGACCTTTCGTCTGCCTTCGGTCACATACCCATATAGATCACATTTTCACACACCCCTCCCTCCCGGCGGTACCCATCCAAAGGAGAGGCTACCATCCATCTCATGGGATTCTCCAACCTCCAAAAATCACTGCATTCAACGCTTATCTGAAAGTAATCTCCGCTCGATAACTCAATCTGCTGAAGCCCTGCTCTGCAATAATCCTAATTGCCGCAACGAACAGCATAAAACAAAACTAAAGGAATTCTACGTAAATATAATAAATGCCTTAAGGAGCTCGGGAAGAGACACGTTTAGACTCTCTAGAGGTAACCATCGAAACATACCTGGTTGGAATGACTTAGTTAAAGACCTCATGCACACTCTCGAGAAAGGTTCCTTCTTTGGATGAACGATGGTAGCCAGAGAGAAGGTCCCCTTGCTGCTACAGATGAGACAAGCGAAGAGCCCAGTTCAAACTTGCTCTTCGTCAATGTGTTGTAGCAACGAAAATCAGCTACGAGCCGATGCGTTGTCCAGAAAATTGACCAACCATGACTTCCCCCATCTTTTGAAAGATATTAATTCACTAAACCCAAAGTCAAACAAATTATCCCAAAGAGTAGGGGATGCAGTTGGCGAAGAATCCATCGCAAGAATGTTGGGGGATCACTTTGGTACCATCCTAAATTGTATAAATGACCAAGATACCCGGAATGAAGTGGATACTCTCATCAATGTCAATATGGATTTTAAATATAGTGACCGTATCTCCCCGAGTGACGTGTGCGAGGCTATACAGAAATTATCTAGTAACAAGGCACCCGGCTGCGATGGCCTTCCTGCCGAGGCTTTCAAATTCTGCCATCCTATAATTTATATCCTATTTTCTGCACTATTTAATTCCTGTATATTACACCAAT
>NC_090725.1:314546383-314558883 GCF_036898095.1 Palaemon carinicauda | reverse complement strand
GAGAAATAATGCCGCTGGAATCTTGAATGTTAAGGAAAAGTCGACCTTGTCGACCAAAAGACAATCTGAGTAAGCTTTAAGTTAATACGCTGTCATTTGTAAACATCTGGTGTTTGAGAGGACCCCCAATCCGTAAAGGATACCAAGCCCGGAACACCAATCTAGACGTTTGTGAGTTTTCGCATTCATATCTTTCGATATAGGTACGGTATATCTATTTCTCTAACAACTGAGGTACCGTATATTACCTAGCATTATGTTCCAAACGAACGGTTATAAAATCAACCAAAGATTTTTTTATTGAAAAAACACAGTAGAAATCATGACCACAATTCAGCTTTGCACATAAAAATCAGGCGAATGAAAGTACCGTATATCTCTTTATATAATATATAAGGCAATACATTACCTGGCCTTATCTTTCAAATAAATACATAAGAAATCATGACTATCATCTAGCTTTAAACAAAACAATTATTAAGTCAAGAAAGATAGATATTGCCAACAAAAACATTTGAAATCATAACAATCATATTTAGCAATAAGTGGAAAATTATTCATAGAATCTGATGACACTGAACTATGTGAGCACTGCAAGACTGTCGTTGCCAATGAGGGAATTTGTTGTAATAGATGCCAAAAATGGTATCATATTGAAAACGAATGTTCTGGATTAAGAGAAAATTTATCACAAGCCGACAGAAGACTATTGTGTAACGAGCATATTTATTACATATGTAGAAATTGCACTGATAAGTTCAATGAGGATGCAGCAAACATACAAAGAAAAGTATTGGATGAAGAAGTCGTAATGTCCCATCATTTGGTTCAGGTCTTGATGAATAAAATAGAAGAAATGAAGGATAGCATGACAGAAATGAGAAATGAATTGCAAGAAACAAGAGATGAGATGCAAAAATTAAGAAATGAAATGAAAGAATTAAAAAATGAAAAGAAAAGGAATGAAGATGACATAGATAGGAAGCATCTAACTGGTACAGTTAGAATCAAAAGAACGCCGACACTCAGGGGAAATCTCTCGTCAGATGTCTCTAATGTTCTCATGACAAAACAGACAACGAGTTGCTCCTCTTACTACTGCTACGAAATGGGCGGAGCCTTCTCCAACCTTGGTAAATCCAAGACAGTAAACGGCTGTCTTTGTTAGCGGAAGCATCGAAATGAGAGAGAGAGAGAGAGAGAGAGAGAGAGAGAGAGAGAGAGAGAGAGAGAGAGAGAGAGAGAGATCAAATGGTTTGAGCTTACTCTAGTTAGTGAAGTAATGTAACAGCACATAAACTCCTTTTTAGACATTTATGCATATCAAAATATTTTTTGTCATTATTATACTATGTTTCCAATAGAAATGATTGTATTATGCTCCCAAAAGCTTATCGTTATTTTTCAAATTCTAGATTGACTGCTAAGAACTACTTACAGTTTATAGATATTCATTGAATGCAACATTTCGTAATACGTGAGGATACTTTATTGTAAAATATTTCCCAAATTATTCAGATTCAGGGGTATGCGCCGTTTCAGTCTTTAGACTCTAAGCCACTTTCCCTTTATTCATCATTTATATTACATTCCCATTGTTGACCTTTGTCATCTCACCGTATGCTATCTTGGCCTTGAAGGATTAGCATTGCCATTTGAACTAAAATCTTAAACATATATAGTAAAATCATTACTACATTGCTAATTCAATCTTTATCGTAAGAGCTTTATTCACTTGATAATTATCGAAACTTAATGGCAAATTTGGAGATAGTTATTACAGGATATAAATAACGGGATTATTTTGTTAAAATCAAATGCTTATCCAAATAATGGGTGATTTTGGGGGAAAATAACTATAATTGCTTTTGGGTAGGTGGAGGATTTGCTTCCTTAAGGATCCGTATACCAACATTTGTCCGGCTGCATATAGTTTGATCATTATATTTTATACTCCTCTATATACCTTAAATGCTCTGTAGGAGAATTCAACCAGTTGCTTTAAAACGACTAAGATATTTTCGTTAAATGGGATAATGATAGAAGAATGGGATATATATTGTATAAAAAATCTGAGGGGCACCACATATTCATGGAAGCATGCTTCACAATGCAATTTTCTTTTACTTCGATGGAGATTGTGAAAACTAAGATAGTGGAAAATGAAATACAGATCTCCAAATGCCTTATTCCGGAATCCAGCTAATGAATATCTTGTCTTGGTGTCACACAAATACCACATAGTTCCAAGTTGGAATGGTCAAGTGAAGGTGTTTCTGCTGCCGCTTGAGAGAGATTTCTTTTATGGAGGCACAGTGAGAAGCTAAGAACCAAAGTTGACGCCCTAAGACGAGCACCAAGGCAGAAAGGCATTAATTTTAAAGATAATATTTAATAAATAAATGAATAAATAATGATAGAAAGAAACACAAATATCAAATAATGAATCAGGGGATAGAGGAAGAAGCTCAGGAAATAGAATCTGAAGAATGAGAGAAAATATTTAGGAATCCATGAGTATCGCTCCTCAGCTGTATGAGTTAGTGATTAAAAGGACAATCAAACTTTTATTTCCGAGATATTTTAATATTTGGTTTTTCCTTTCTCCTACTCACGGCACCAGCTGTAGAATTGTGGTTTAACTAATACCCTGATAGGCTAAGGAGCTGGTATGGATAGCTTTTGCTCGAACAACCCGAACTAGAGCTTCACGGATAGTAATGCATTTTTCGCTTGTTAAGCGCCCATCTACCTTGCGTAATTTACCCGGTCAAGAGACCTACATCTAGCACCCCATAGCTGGGCTAATTCGGGCACTTGTTTACTGGAAATAAGGACTTTATCATACAAAGCTAAGCCTATTTTAATCAAGATTATAAGACTTTTGTGCATGAAATTGATAAGAAGTTGGTTTGATCTCAAAGCTGTTTAATTTCGCAGGATAAAGCTACTAGCAATTATATAATCATTGATAACTTACAATCAGGGTATTAGAATGGGGAATCATTTCGTGCTTATGCCATCTATTCGTGTATATTTTCAGGAAAAATTATAGGAGAATTCATTTTGGGAAAATAGGTATATCATAGTTTCATGACAATTTCTGAAAATCATGTCGTTCTGAGACTGATTTGTCAATAAGACAAATTTTTTAAACCCTTTGCCAGAATGTGATAGGGTCCTCATCTTCCTAAATATAAGTTATTTTCGATACAAAATAATAAATTCTGATTGTATTCAAGGTGCTTTGCAATCATCAGTATCTATTATATCCATCATCGATTATCTATAATGCAAAGTTAATACTTAAATTTCGTTACTTATCGACCTTCCATCAACAGCAGCTATTTTATTCTACTGCTGCTATATTTTACAAATAAACTAATAATGAATTAGGTTAGCCAAATTTACTAGAACATTGACGGTTATCAAATAAATCTCAGGCAATGATACAATATTTTACAGGCTGTATCATGAGTCTACAAGCAGCCTGTCTCCACAACCCCTAAAACAGAAATGACTTTCCTATTTGCTCAGTGTCGGAATGGCCGGGGCAGGGGGGTTGAAGGAGACCCCCCCCCCTTTCCCTGGAAAGTGTCTACTTGGTCCCTCTTACGAAAAAAGTAGCAATTGAAAAATAATAGTATATATATATATATATATATATATATATATATATATATATATATATATATATGTATATATATATATAATATATATATATATATATATATATATATATATATATATATATATATATATATATATATATATATATATATATATATGTGTGTGTGTGTGTGTGTGTGTGTGTGTGTGTATGTGTGTGTGTTTAGTATTTGTATTGAAAAGTTGAGACCTCAAATGATTATACAGAATTGAAACATGGCAACTCGATTTGTAACATTTGTATATTTTTGCTAACAAAGACGGCCCTTTACTGTCTGATTCGCTAAAGTTTGAGAATGCTCCGCCCATTTCGTAGAAGTTGTAAGAAGAGCAACTCGTTGTCTGTTTTGTCATGGGAACAGTAGAGACATCTGACGAAAGATTTCCCCTGAGTGTCGGCGTTCTTTTGATTCTAACTGTACATATGCTGAAAAACTGAAATCAAAGAAAACATTGATTGTAAAATCAACGGATGGGGCTTCAGAAGTTAATAAAAAGAAAACAATTATGACCAAATTAAAAGCCCAAGTTGAAAGCACTGCTGAAACAAAAGATGGCCACCTGATCATAAAATTTGCAGATAAACAGAACCTGGAGCAGGCAAAATTAGAACTGGAACAAGGTAATGTAAACAAGATCACTGTTACTGAAAAAGGAAAACTTAAACCGAAGATAAAACTTACTAATGTACCAGAAGATGATGATGATATTATTCAAAGTCTGATGATTAAGAACCAGTGGCTAAATAGACACATTGTAGAAAACGATGATCTGACTATCATAATGCAAGAAAATTCAAGAATGGATAAACATAAACACTATATTATAAAATGTACACCTAAGATACGTAAGCAAATCTATGAAAATGGAGATAAACTTAGTACCACATATAGAATATGTAATGTTTACGATCATTACATGCCCTACCAGTGTTACAAATGCCAGGAATTTGGGCATAGTGCAGCAAATTGCAAAAATAAACAGTCGTGCCCCAAGTGCGCGAGAGAACTTAAAGCGGGTCATTGCAATGTTGTTGAAGTTAAATGCATAAATTGTGTGAGAAAGAACTATGATGACACAGAACATAAATCCTATGACAAAGTAAACTGTGAAGTTTATAAACAAGAAATAATAAGAGCCAGAAACAATACTGACCATGGCTTCGATTAAGAAAATATCATGTAATCTAATAAATATACAATCCATTGGTAATGGTCGCCCGAGGAGGACGATGTAAATCGTCTCTGTGGAGACCTAAAACCCGCAACTTTTTAACTTTTAATAAAACTCATATCATTAAGGAAGTCGTAAGTGATCAAGATGTGGATATTTGCTTGTTAACTGAAACTTGGTTGAGTGGTAATGTGAGTGACAGATCGAAAATGAAGGAAATGCCACCTAAATCTTATAACTTTTATCATGAACCAAGAGAAAACAAAAGAGGTGGTGGCATTGGAATCTTAATTAAGAAATCACACAAAGTTACAGTAAGAAATCATCTCATAGTTAATTCATTTGAATATATCAATATTAAAATTTCATCTCGAAATGTAAATCTATAAATAGTTATACTCTATAGATCACCGAGCAAAAGCAAAAGAATGTTTCTAGATGAATTTAATAACTTACTAGATACATTGAATGACAATCGAAATATAGTTATATGTATTGATTTCAACCTACATCTTGATAACAGAGTAGACCCATATGTCAATGAATTTAGAGAATTGATCGACAACCACGACCTTAAAAACATAGTGTCTGAACCAACAGCTCAGTCTAATCATATACTAGATCTAGTTATAGTAAACAAAAGCAACAACATCATACTAAATATGGAGATTGAACCTGACTGCTCTATATCCCCAATGCATAAGTTGATGTCTTTTGAAATAGACGTTAGAAAAAACAATGCAATACAGGAGGAAATCACATACAGAATTAAGACTATCTTTGATCCAAAAGAGTTCATTGAACAAAGCGTAGAGGATATAAAAGGGATAACACCAGTCTGTAACTGTGAAGAGAAGCACACCCTTGTAGAGAGACAATCCTGTATAAACTGCATTACTGATAGAAGTAAAACTATACTTACAACTAATTATAATAATAGGTGCCCGGAAATAACAAAAATAATCACAATTAAAGAAAAATTGAACTGGTTTGATAATGAATTACACGAAGAGAAAATAATAAAAAGAAAAATGGAGGATAAATGGAAAAGAAATAAAAAGAATGGAAACTGGCAACATTACAAAGCAGCTAGAAATAGCTACAATTACCTTATCTTAGTTAAAAAAAGGCCTATTATAAAAAAGTGTGCAATGAAAATGATCCACAGAAAATACATAAGAACCTAAAGAAACTATTAGGTCTAAAGACAGAAATAGTGTTGCCTGACATAACTAATGATCCTAAATGCCTAGCAAATGATTTTATTGATTATTTTGAGGAAAAAAAATAAATCAAATCTGCTCCAGTTTTCACAACATCGGCACAACAGAGCGAAGGAATACATCAGCAACAGGTGTAAATAAGCTAAGGGTATTCAAAGAGTTAAGTCAGAGTGATTATATGAGAATAATAAAGAAAGTAAAAAAAAACCTACTGCGGAAATGATCCATTTCCAATTTTTGATGTAAAAGATGCAGAAAATTTCACCAGACTACAAGAGACCTACCGGAACATGGTAAATATGAGTCTAACGGAGGCAGTTTTCCCTGCTTGTGAAAAAGTTGCATGTATCAAGCCTGTGTATAAAGGAAAAGGTATTGCAGACAATTTAAGTTCATATAGGCCAATATCAAATCTGTCATATTTTTTCGAAAATTATTGAAACTGCTATACACAAACAAACCTGGAAATATCTGAAAAAATTTAATGCCATACCCGATGATCAATCTGCATACAGAGAAAATTACTCCACAGAAACAACAGTGTTAGCGATAAAATATGACATAATAGAAATCATAACAAATGGCAAGTGTTGCATTCTTGTAATGCTTGATCTAAGTGCAGCATTTGATACTGTAGAACATACATATCTGATGGAAGACCTTAAAGCTGTGGGCATCGTAGAACGAGCACACGACTGGTTTGTGAGTTATCTTGAAAACCGCAAAGTAGTAGTAATATCAAATGTTTAATCTGAGACAAGAAAACTAACCAAAGGGGTGCCTCAAGGCAGTGTACTAGGTCCTCTCCTGTTTGAAATCTACACGATTGAACTGGCAAATATACTTGAAACTCACAGTTAAATTTAAAATATACGCTGATGATACACAATTCTATTTCCCAATGGAATCAGTTGATGAAGCTAAAAGAAAGGTACATGAAACAATGAATGTCATTAAGGCTTGGATGTTAACAAAAAAAGCTCAAGCTCAATGAAGACAAAAGTGAATGTATTATTTTTGGAAATGAAAAAGATATAAAAAGAATCGAATGCTTCCAAAGAATTGAAATAGGTCAATCGATCATTGACCTAAAGAAATCTGTCAGGAATCTTGGAGTAATCATGGTTGATAGACTGACAATGAACGAACATATAAATAATATGGTAAGAAATTGTAACTATCATGTTAGAAACATAGCATTTATTAGTAGATACTTAGATGAAAAATCTATGGCCATACTCATTAATCACCACATATTTTCAAGAATTGATTACTGCAACTCACTGTTCTATGGATTACCAAATTATCAGCTGAAGAAAATTCAGAGAGTACAAGACAGAGCCGCTAGATTAATAAAAGGACTACACAATAGGGAAAGAATTACCCCTGCACTAATTAAATTACACTGGCTACCGGTAAAAGCGAGAATTGAATACAAGCTACTCTTACCAACGTTTAAGATACTGAACCCAAATGAACCAAAATATCTAAAAGAATGCCTGAATAAACTAGAAATAGAAACAAATGTTAACACGAGACACATGAGTGACAAACATAGGCTATCTGAACCAAGAACAAATAGTAAATTTGGTGAAAGGGCTTTAAGCTACTGTGCGCCTAGACACTATGATAAACTGCCAACTGAAATGAAGGACCTAAAGGGAGCAATTGAATTTAAGAAGAAACTTTAGACATTACTTTTCACACGATAATATGATTTGGAAGATGCTACAATCAAAGAATTGTATAAGTTATAATGAAAATGTTTCGTTAGATGATTAATATGGACCCACCCGAGAAGTAGTTCCATCGACTTCAGAGGAGGGTTGGATTTAAACCCAAAACAAGAAACAAGAAAAACCAAAAATTAAGTAAAGAAATTGGACATTCAAGTAGAATAGAGCAAGGTCTATAGACCTTGGGATAGAGTTTACGGAAATTGGCTGGGTTGCTTACAAAGGGGGGAGGTGGGGTTACCGAGAGGAATAAGATTAACTTGCAGGTAAAGGATTAGTGACCCTTCAAACCACCTCCCACTGTGTTATGGAGGTCAACTGGCCAGTGTCAGTAAGGCTAAGCTTCTGTTTCTATAGCGGCCTTATTTTCAGGGAAGACTATAGCTAAAGTAATACTACTGTAATCTTTGGTGAGGAGTTTTGGCACGTCCAAAGGAGAAAATACGCGTCAAGGTCGTTCATTCATTCGCTCGGATTTTCCGTCATATACAGCCGAGCGGGGCTCATGACTTGAAGCTATAATTCCCCAACATCCAGTTCCTTGTAGAGATGGGCAAAGCCAAAGATCTTTATTTCTTCCTAATCCCTCGTGGGAGTCATTACTGTGAGCTACCATGCTTTGGTAGGCCACGTCCCAGGCAGCAGGGTAGTGACCTTCTTGGCCTACACGCAGGAACAGGCAAGGAGGTATTAAACCTCCTTGGGAACAGGACACCACCTACCATGCAGGGTTGCCAGGTTGGCCTTTTTCAGGCCAAACCAATCAATTGTGGCCTTTTTTTCGTGCCAAATATCTCAATATGGCCTTTTTGAAATTGATTGGCCATAAGTGCTATGTTTTTGCCCTTCTCTAATTAATGGTTTGGCCTTTTAAAGCTTCCGTTGTTTAAAAGTTGGCCTTTTCTCATAGAAAACCTGGCAACCCTTACTAACAGACTGTCTTCTTTCGTAGTCTGCTCACTCTACTGAGGGGAAAATGGCCGCAGCCCACTCCAATTGTCTTTCAAAGGTCCGCTTTTCAAACAATTATTTTTCCTCCATTCATTAATTTATCATAGTGTTTGATACGTAATTTAAACCATGGAAAAACTTCCATCATTCGTAATGGCGTCAGAACTTCACCTGCGAATCATATATATATATATATATATATATATATATATATATATATATATATATATATATATATATATATATATATATATATATATATATATATATATATATATATATATATATATATATATATATACATATATATATATATATATATATATATATATATATATATATATATATATATATATATATATATATATATATATATATATGCATATTGTGGAGAATTTTTTTTAGGTTGTTCTGAGTGGGAACTTAGTCCGGGAAAGTCTCCTTATAACAGTTACATAAAGTTCAACAGGGGAGGATATGAGCACTTACTCTCGGGGCACAAACACCCTGCTAATACTTTACTGTAACAATTCACTAACCATCACTCTTAAATACAAAAGGGGGAAATTTTACTGTCCAGAGGCCTACTCTAGCTTTGTCAGGTCTATAGTCATCTCATTCTCAGGCTCTGTTCCGACTCCGTCCCAGCTACCCCAATGAGAAGCTGGACAGGTATTTTACGTTAATGTAGTTAGACAAAATAAAAAATGGGAGCAGTGATGTAAAGTAGTTTAAAAGTTTAAAGATATGGATCTTTACCTTCGAAGCAAATATATTAATGCAAAGTTCCTCGCTGTTACCACCTATAGACTTACTTAAGTTTACTCTTTAAATATTCCCAGTTTCAACATTAAATAAATGAGGGAGCAAAAATACTAAGGAGGTTTAATTAACCTAATATTGATTTATTCACAAATTTACATTAAAACAAAACGGACATCTTAACAACACAAAAATGGAATAATAAAGAGAATGCAAATTAAAAGCAATTCAAAATAATAAAATGATGGGTTAGACACGTGGTCTGCAATAATCAAAAATCAAAATGGGGTCAGGCACGTGGCCCACGTGACCCAGAGACTGTGCTAGTCACAAACCAGAAATTAATATCCAAGAAAAATATATACACACAATCCCACCGCAAACAGTCCGAATAGTGTAAAAGCCAGGTTCCCTATAAAGTTAAGATTAGTCTAAGCTAAAATATGGGGGAATACTATGGCCATTTGTAGTAGTACCTGCTCTCCTTTGATGATCAGTCCTATGCCCGTGATGGCTGTTGACCTGGTTGCACTTTGCACTCTTTACTGGCCCACCCCAAAAATCCTCGTTTGTGGCAATAGGTTTCCAGGTTCCACTCCTTCACTGTCTCCAGCCGGCAGCCACAGAACTCCTTGGTGAGTCACGTTTTGGGAGAGGGGGTGAGCCAGAGGTGCACAGGTTCACTGACCAGGCAGGTCAGTAGGCCAGGGCGGCTTCTGATTGAATGGGCTCGACACTAGGGTCGAGGAGATCACCTGGCTTCACCTTGCCAAACAAGTGACGGTCATGATGCGCGCAGTAATCCATTGGGGGGGGGCCATATCGGGACTTCAGGACAGATCAATATATTGTTGCAAGGAGTGCAGAGGAGGCAGGATTTTGGGTTTCATTGTATATTATTACATGGCAATGTATCCTAGTATTCCAACTACTTTTTCTTATAGGAAAAATTACGCTCCCTTCGAAAATAACACTCGTTCCCGTCGCAAATGAATAGTTACAGAAATATATATACATCTATATCCGCCGATAATGGGGGACCCCCTTTGGGAACCCGGGGTTTGGGTGGGGAAAACATACTGGGGAACCGATATATAACCGTAATTCAGTCCTTTTCTTCTCTATACATTTCTTTCTGGTATTTATTATAACCGTAGGAATAGACAAATCAGTATACCTGGATATATTTTGGAGGAGCCGTTTCAAAGGTTATTTCTTGTAGTAATACAGTAACCAGTGCTGCCAACGCCTGATGTAGATTAAATGTTAGCATTCCATACCTGATGTAGATCAAATGTTAGCATTTCATGCTAACATTAGCACCCATTTGTTCGTTCGTTCGTTCGCCCCATCTTCCGTCCTGCGCATATATAACCCCCCTGCGCATATATAACCCCCCTGCGCAGGAGTTTCTCTCCCTTATTACTCTTTTTATTACCGTATTATTTTCTCATTTTATATTCCCATTCAATATTATTTATCATACATTCCATTTTACCTTCCTATATTGGGTTTATTTGTTTGGTTATTTCCTTTCCCATTTGTACGTACGTTCGTTTCATCAGTTTCTGACCTGCGCATATATCCCCCCCCCCCCTGCGCAGGAGTTTCCTCTCCCCCATTACTCTTTTTATTACCGTTTTTTTCTCATTTTTTATTCCCATTCAATATTATTTATCATTCATTCCATTTTACCTTCCTATATTGGGTTTATTTGTTTGGTTATTTCTTTCTTTCTTCCTGGTTGCACATAAATACTTACTCTGGACTAGTTTTTTTATCCAGTTAATTCTCGGTATGATCATCTCATTTTATATTCCCATTCAATATTATTTACCTTCCATTCCATGTTACCTTCCTATATTGTTTTTATTTATTTTTGTTGGTTAGTTCCTTTTCTCTCCTCTGTGTCTTATAAAACTTTTCTTTGGTCTAGTTTCCGTATTTAGTTCATTCATGTTTTCCCTCTTTTGTTCGTTGTTTTTCCCTTAACCAATCACCACTCTAGGCCTATTCAGATATCTCCCTACCCCCCCCCCCCTTCCTTTATCTCTTTATCCGCTCTTTTCATACCCATCGTTCCAATGCCTTTCCCGTTTTACCCTTTGACCTGGTTAGTCGTTCTTCGTTACTAGTGCGTTTTTTTCCCGTATTTTGAGATGGAGCATATTATAGAAACTTGTACCGGTTGCAGCATTCCGTATCTAAAAGCAGTGGCTCAATTCCATGGTGATTTTTTTGATAATTCAGGTAATTTTGAGCATTTTCTTAAATCTCACAGCGTTATTCCTCAACGTTTAAACTGCCCCAAGTGTCGTGCGCTTTTATCTTATAGGGCAGACATTCACGGGTTTTATTGCTCTACTGAAACCACCATTCGTAAAACTAAGAAGAAACGTCGTTGTGGGTATACTGTTACGGCCTATAAAGGTACTTTTTTGGACCAAAGTCGGCTACCCCCATGGAAGATAATATTATGTGCGAACCACTTTTTGCATAAACATTCGGACCATGAGACCCTCATGGATGGTATCGACATATCTTCAAAGACTAGTGTGGATTGGAGAAGTTTCTGTTCGGAGGTTACCGAATACTTCTTCGATAATCAAGAGGCGATTGGTGGTGATGGAGTTACTGTTGAAATAGACGAAACTCATTTTGGTAAAGCTAAATACAACTGTGGTAGACCATTAAGTGCCATATGGGTCTTTGGGGGTATTGAACGTGTGTCTAAGAAATTTTTCATTATCCCTTTAGTTCCCCCCCTTTCTACTAAACGAGATTCTGCTACTCTAATTCCCCTCATCCAGAAGTATATTAAACGTGGTAGTATTATTATGAATGATAAGTGGGCTGCATACAACTCTCTATCGGAAATTGGTTACATTCATAAGTCGATTAATCATTCGGAGCATTTCGTTGACCCCCAGACCCAACCATCCATACTCAAAATATAGAACGTCTCTGGAGAGAAGTGAAGGAGTGG
>NC_090725.1:314393883-314541383 GCF_036898095.1 Palaemon carinicauda | reverse complement strand
CAAGTATCGTTAGAAAGAAAATATGATAGATAGAAATATAAACATAATTAGAAATAAAAAAAAAAGTTTCATGAAACGAAAAGGAGTCATCCTGGTTTTTCTTTAAGCGTACATTTTTACGGTAAGCGAAAAAAATTTTAAAAACTAGAAATGGCAGTCGGTAGAGTGCATACCTTCGCCTATTCAATATTTTAAATCATATGATTAGCAATTTAATTTTGCATATTTTGGCTCTAGTTTCATGCACATCATATAAATATTGATCACGATATGACAAAAAGATGTTTTTTCCCTTTCCGGTACCTTGGCCTTGACCTTTGACCCATTCACTCCCAAAATCTAATCAAAATATCCTTGGATCATGGCCAATCATCCCACCAAATTTCATGAGATTTGGTCAAATAGTTTCTGAGTTATGCGAATCCCAAAAAACACACGCAGATACAAACAAATAAATGTACGCCTATCAAAACATAACCTTCTCAAAGACGTTGGCGAAGGTAATCAGTATGGCCTATATCAAATTATCAATAATCTCCACATGATCTTTTTCTTGATTCTATCGTATGTGTCTTATAGACCCTAGTAAGCAGCACACAGCTTTTTTCCTCATTGTTTTCGTAATTGTATGTATAATTCTAACAGTCATGCCTTCTCCATCATGAGGCACAATATTACACAGTATTCTAGAAGATGGAGAAAGCTGACCAGATACCTCGAGCCCACATAGAAGTGGGAAAAGATGTAGAAGAAGAAGAAGAAGAAGAAGAAGAAGAAGAAGAAGAAGAAGATTCTAGAAGTTTTATTCCAGCTGTGACCAAGTGTTGGAAGGATATTCCTAATTAGGTAGCTGAATCGGCACAACTTCAAAAGCAGTGAATGTTATGTTGAACATTCTTTCGTAGGTCTCTTTTTATAGTTTATAAATGAAATTCTGTTTAATTACTTCCTTACTTCATTACTTCTCATATTGTTTATAGTTTATTCATTTCCTTATTTGCTTTTTCCCACTGGGATATTTTTCTCTGTTTGACCCCTTGGGCTTATAGCATCCTGCTTTTCCAGCTAGGGTTGTAGATTAGCTAGTAACAACAACAATAATTTCAATTTTAATTTCTCTTCTTCTTGTTTTGTTAAAGTTTTTATAGTTTATATAGGAGATATTAATTTAATGTTACTGTCCTTAAAATATTTTATTTTTCCATGTTTCCGTTCCTCACTGGGTATTTCACCCTGTTGGAGCCCTTGGGCATATAGCATCCTGCTTTTCCTACTAGGGTCGTAGATTAGGTAACAACAAAAACAACAACAACAACAACAACAAAAACAATAATAATAATAAAAATAATAATAATAATAATAATAATAATAATAATAATAATAATAATAATAATAAAATTGACAATGGCAATGACAACAACAGCAATAATAATAATAATAATAATAATAATAATAATAATAATAATAATAATAATAATAAATGACAATGAAAACAACAGAAACAACAACAACAATAATAATAATAATAATAATAATAATAATAATAATAATAATAATAATAATAATAATAGAAATGACAATAACAACAACGAAAATAATAATAATAATAATAATAATAATAATAATAATAATAATAATAATAATAATAATAATAATAATAAAGTGTTTCATAGGAATAGCTAGATCTTCACACCCCCATCCTTGCCTTGATTGACATTGTTTTACTTCTACAGTATCTATCCTCTAGCAAAATCCTTCCATTCTCCTACCCAGGGGCTTTAAGTAACGCTATCACAAAATAATACAGTAACATTATGTCACCTTCACCGTTGTATTGTTTAGTCATTATTCCTTTCACTCATATCTTTAGATCATTCTCACTCAGGGGGTGAAACATAACATCCTTCTACTTTCGTTGGCAGAGGTAATTATATGTTTTCTAAGAGTATGAAAAAAAATGCTGTTGTAGCTGGAGCAAAATAAGCTTTTACAAATTTCGGTTAAGGTAAAACCCTAACATTTTGAATGGTTGGCTTCCAATTAGATCTTGAAAGAGAGAGAGAGAGAGAGAGAGAGAGAGAGAGAGAGAGAGAGAGAGAGAGAGAGAGAGAGAGAGAGAGAGAGAGAGAGAGAGTGTTGGTGGTTAGTAATATGTATGAGGAGTCTCACAGATGAAAATTATTGGAATTTGTCCTTTCCATGAGAATCTCTCAACACAAAGACAGCACCAATGGCAGAGTCTCAAAGTAAATGAGATTTATGATAGTTTGGAGCAAATGAGAGTGAATTTTACGAAAGGACAGTTTACTGTCAATCAGTAATCCTCCTTTCCTTCTTCAAAGAATACCCTGTTCGTCTCTCTCTCTCTCTCTCTCTCTCTCTCTCTCTCTCTCTCCTCTCTCTCTCTCTCTCTCTCTCTGAAATGCATGATTATGCCTAGTGCTCCTCTACTTTAACAGTGATGTTACTCAAGCATATTGTAAGAATATTTATGATAAAAATAAAATGTGTAGGTAGAATCAGTAAAGATAAGATAAATGAATAAACTTGATGCTCCACACCCTTTTAAAAAAATAAATGAATCAAAAGTTATCCAATCTATGTAATAGACTCGCCATATATTTCTTTACTTTTGAACATAAAATCTAATAAATTATTAATATGGATGACATATGAAGGTCCGGAAAAGATAAAGTAAAAGCGAAGTGAGATGGCACCAGACACCCGTTGAGACACTAACGCTAGAGACTTATGGTGTCCTTTGACTGGCCAGTCAGTACTACATTGCTCCCTTCTCTCTCGTTACAGTTCATTTTCCTTTGCCTACACATACACCGAAAATAGTCTGGCCTATTCCTTACAAATTCTCCTCTGTCCTAATACACCTGACAACACTGACATTACCAAACAATTCCTCTTCATCCAAGTGGAGAAATACTGCACTGTAATTGTTCAGTGGCTACTTTCCGCTCAGGAGAGCGAAGGCCTACCGGATGGATCCGGACTGCCATGACGAATACGACCATATTTGGTCTTCTTCTCAGGACCTCAGGGGGTCACGTCCAACGACGCCCAGCGACGCCCGTGGCCTATGAAGCAGTCGGGTCTGAGAGCTCAGGAGAAGAAGATAAGCTTTTCCTGTAGTTGTGTTGTTGCCAAGTTCAATACTCGGATAGGTTTATACTTAGAATTTTTACTCTGCAATTGTTGGAGAATTGAAGAAACTGTATTAAAAGTAAAGTAAGCATTCCTTCGTTCCCTGACCGTTGTTCGCCCAAGAATAATTGTATCAAGCCACTGTTTGAGAAAGAGCACTTATTTTATGAATTAGACTGATAATTTCCTAGACTTTAACGCAATTTAAATGTGCTCAGAGTTCTGTAATAACTTCTTAATGAAATACATATTGTCAAATACAGATTAAACTCTGTCTCACTCCGCTTCTTGAACTTTATTTTATCTTTTATATAAATATAATTGTTAAGAACAGTGACACTCTGTACCATGGTCTTCCACTGTCTTGGGTTAGAGTTCTCTTGCTTGAGGGTACACTCGGGCACACTATTCTGTCTTATTTCTCTTACTCATGTTTTTATAGTTTAAATAGGAAATATTTATTTTGGTGGTGTTGTTGTTCTTGAAATATTTTATTTTTCCTTGTTTCCTCTCCTCACTAGGCTAATTTTCCCTGTTGGAGCCCTTGGTCTTATAGTATCTTGCTTTTCCAGCTAGGGTTGTAGCTTAGCTAGTAATAATAATAATAATAATAATAATAATAATAATAATGATAATAATAATGATAATAATAATAATAATAATAATAATAATAATAATAATAATAATGCCAATATACAGACGAGATCTAAAGTGAATGGGGCTCCTGTATCAATGGGGGTAGTTCTATGAAGATTAGTTGAATGAGGAAGGTAGAAGAGAGGAAGAAGTTATTACCGAAGGAGTAGTAATCGATAAGGCTGAGTAAGGAAAAGATAGCAGGTGTTGATAGGATCATTAGTTAGATGCTGAAGTGTGTGGCTGGAACTGAGGGGGCCAGGGCAAGGCCGTCTCAAGTAGAGCGCGACCCCCTTTACCTAAAGCCTATAGTAACAGTGTGATAGCACTACTCTGGAGGCATGGGACCTTTCTTACCCCACCCCACCCCCCCTCCCACTGACCTGGCCTTCTTTCAAGACGGCCTTGGCCAGGGAGCCTCAACTTGGTGCCGGTCCCAAGCCCGGGTAAATGGGGAGGGTTGGTGGCAGGAAAGGCATCCGGCTATGAAAAGTTAGGTACAGGGTACAGGGAACGAGAAGGAGAGGGAGACCAATGCGAAGGTGAGTGGACTGTATCAAGGATGACCTTCGATCAAAGGGATTAACCATGATGAAGTGTGGGACAGAGGTAGATGGAGAAAGCGGACCAGAAACATCGACCCCGCATAGAAGTGGGAAAAGATGTAGACAAAGAAGAAGCTGGGGTGTGGTTGGATGGTGAGATTGAATGGCTGGCCAGGGTTTCTAGGGTAAATCTGAGTGAGGATGATCTAAAGAAATAAGTGAGAGGAATAACGACAAAACAATGCAGAGCAGAAGGTGACAAATGTCACTGTATTATTTTGCGATATCGTTACTTAAATCATCTGGGTATAAGTATGGTAGGATTTGGGCAGAGAGTAGATAGGTGAAAAGCAGTGTGAGGTTAGACAAGGAGGGCGTGAGGATCTAGCTATTCCTACGAAACCGTTATTATTATTATTATTATTATTATTATTATTATTATTATTATTATTATTATTATTATTATTATTATTATTATTATTATTATTATTATTATTATTATTACAACTCTAACTAGAAAAGTGCATCTTCTCGTGTTATATGGAAATTTCCTTGGACTTACTTTTAACTAAATATATGAATGGTTTCATTTCCATTGTATGCATTTACGTTTGTTTTCCATATTTAGCTAAATTTATCTATTGCCATAAAAGAGAGAGAGAGAGAGAGAGAGAGAGAGAGAGAGAGAGAGAGAGAGAGAGAGAGAGAGAGAGAGAGAGAGAGATTTAACTATATCTACGACTGGTTTTATTTCCATTATATGCATTTTCTTTTGTTTTCCACATTAAGATAACTTTTTCTTTTTCTTTTGAGAGAGAGAGAGAGAGAGAGAGAGAGAGAGAGAGAGAGAGAGAGAGAGAGAGAGAGAGAGAGATTTTCTATCTTGAAAACTTTATGGAATAAATGTATATTGATCATTAAATTTATGCTGACAATAAATTATTCACCAGTGGGAGGTCACACCTTCAAAACGCCATTGATCATTATCATACATACATACATACATACATCCATACTAACATACATATAACAGCGCAATAATATTCTAGATTCGCAATCGTGCAAAAGCAATAAAACTATTTTCAGCTTGTGACGGGAAAAGTGGAAGAGAGGGAATATAAAAAAAAATCAAAATAATACGAATATTTGGAGCTTCACATTCTAATGAAGCTTGATTCAGGCAGGGGAAGCGAGAGAGTTATCCCATTAAATATAAAAAACAATTGTTTGATTATTGACGATGAAATGGAATAATTGTTTCCCATTACACAATAGAAATTGGAACTGATATTTTATTTATCTTTTTTCTTTTTGTGATGTCTCTTTCCAAATATCTCCTCTCATTTTTTTTTCTGATCGTTCCCATTTCCTCGTGTGATATTGATCAATGATTTTTGATGAATTTCAGAGTTGGGGTCACAATTTGTAATTTTTTTCTCATTGGTGGTTACATATATATATATATATATATATATATATATATATATATATATATATATATATATATATATATATATATATATATATATATATATATATATATATATATATATATACAGAGAGAGAGAGAGAGAGAGAGAGAGAGAGAGAGAGAGAGATTTTCTATCTTGAAAACTTTATGGAATAAATGTATATTGATCATTAAATTTATGCTGACAATAAATTATTCACCAGTGGGAGGTCACACCTTCAAAACGCCATTGATCATTATCATACATACATACATACATACATCCATACTAACATACATATAACAGCGCAATAATATTCTAGATTCGCAATCGTGCAAAAGCAATAAAACTATTTTCAGCTTGTGACGGGAAAAGTGGAAGAGAGGGAATATAAAAAAAATCAAAATAAATCGAATATTTGGAGCTTCACATTCTAATGAAGCTTGATTCAGGCAGGGAAAGCGAGAGAGTTATCCCATTAAATATAAAAAACAATTGTTTGATTATTGACGATGAAATGGAATAATTGTTTCCCATTACACAATAGAAATTGGAACTGATATTTTATTTATTTCTTTTCTTTTTGTGATGTCTCTTTCCAAATATCTCCTCTCATTTTTTTTTTCTGATCGTTCCCATTTCCTCGTGTGATATTGATCAATGATTTTTGATGAATTTCAGAGTTGGGGTCACAATTTGTAATTTTTTTCTCATTGGTGGTTACATATATATATATGTATATATATATATATATATATATATATATATATATATATATATATATATATATATATATATATATATATATATATATATATATATATATATATATATATATATATATACAGAGAGAGAGAGAGAGAGAGAGAGAGAGAGAGAGAGAGAGAGAGAGAGAGAGAGAGAGAGCATATAAAAAACTGGTGCCACAGTGGCCAGCATTAAGAGTCAGGATTACTTATAACATACCTATGCATTCTGGTCAAACATATATCAACGAGACTAAACATATTTCCACCCATTATGCAAAGGAAAAAAAGGTAAATCTCTTTAGAACTTGAAATAGAAGTAGTACTACGCCTAATGTAAGAAGCAGCATAATGAATATGTAAAGCAAATACGAAGTTTCAAATCAAGAAGGAAGAAGTGAAAATTGGATCCATTAACAATACTTTGAAGAATTTCCAGTCCAATATACTTGTTCTCAACTGATTAGCCGCCAAAAAAGCTCATTAACCACTCAAACAGCTGATTGTAAGTCTAAACAGCTGATTGGCCACCCAAACAGCTGATTGGCCGCCCACACAGTGGATTGGCAGCCTGGAAGGCTGATTGGTTGCTCAAACAGCTGATTGGCCGCCCAAACAGCTGATTGCCCACTCAAACAGCTGATTGGTTGCATAAACAGCTGATTGGCTGCCCAAACAGCTGAGTGGCCGCCCAAACAGCTGAATGGCCACCCAAAACAGCTGGCAGGCCGCCCAACAAGCTGATTGGCAGCTCAAAAAGCTGATTGGCCACCCAAACATCTGATTGGCCGCCCAAACAGCTGATTGGCCGCCAAAACAGCTGATTGGCCGCTAAAACATCCGATTGGCTACAAACAGCTGATTGGCTGCCCAAACAGCTGATTGACACCCAAACACCTGATTGGCAGTCTGATCAGCTGATTGGTAGCTCAAACAGCTGATTAGCCACCCGAACAGCTGACTGGGCACCCAAACAGATGATTGGCCACCCAAACAGCTTATTGGCCGCCCAGAAAGCTTATTGGCCGCCCAAACAGCAAATTGGCACCCCAAACAGCTGATTAGCCACCGAAACAGCTGATTGGCAACCTAAACAGCTGATTGGTAGCTCAAACAGCTGATTGGCCACCAAAACAGCTGGTTGGCCGGCCAAAGAGCTGATTGGCCACCCAAACAACTGAATGGTAGCCCAAACAGCTCATTGGCCACCCAAACAGCTCATTGGCCGCGCAAAAAGATAATTGGCCGCTCAAACACCTCATTGGCTGCCAGAACAGCTGATTGGCAGCCCAAACAACTGAATGGCAGTGCAAACAGGTGATTGGTCTCTCAAACAGCTGATTGGCCGCCAAAACAGCTGATTGGCTGCCCAAACAGCTGATTGGCTGCACAAACAGCTGTTTGGCAGCCTAAACAGCTGATTGGCAGCTCAAATAGCTGATTGCCCGCCGAAACCGCTGATTGCCCGCCAAAACCGCTGATTGGCCGCCCAAACTTCGCATTGACCACCCTAACAGCTGATTGGCCGCCCAAACTTCGCATTGACCGCCCTAACAGCTGATTGGCTGCCCAAACAGCTAATTGGCAACCTAAACAGCTTATTGGCAGCCCAAAAAGGTTATTGGCCACCCAATCAGCTGATTGACCGCTAAAACCGCTGATTGGAAGACAATAAAGCTGATTAGCAGCTTAAACAATTATTTGGCCTCCCAAACAGCTGATTGGCCGCCTAAACAGCTGATGGGCTGCTCAAACAGCTCATTGGGTGCCCAAACAGCTGATTGGCAGCCAAAACAGCTGATTGGCCACCCAAAACGGCTGAGAGGCCGCCCAAACAGCTTATTGGCAGCCCAAACAGCTGATTGGCTGCCCAAACAGCTGATAAGCAGTCAAACAGCTGATTGGCCACCCAAACAGCTGATTGGCCACCCAAACAGCTGATTGGCCGCTCAAATAGGTGATTAGTTGCCAAACAGCTGACTGGCCTTCCCAAAAAGCTTATTGGCTGCTCAAACAGCTGATTGGCTGCCCAAACAGCTGATTGGCAGCCCAAACAGCTGACTGGCCACCCAAATAGCTTATTGGCAGCCAAAACAGCAGATTGACAGTCTAAAGAGCTGATTGGCAGCTCAAACAGCTGATTGGCCACCCATAGAGCTGATTGGCCACCCTAACAGCTGATTAACCGCCCAAACAGCTGATTGGCAGCCTAAACAGCTGATTGGCCACCCGAACAGCTGATTGGTCGCCCGAACAGCTGATTGGCCACCCAAACAGCTGATTGGCCACCCAAACAGCTGATTGGGCACCAAAACAGCTAATTGACGTCCCAAACAGCTGATTGGCCTCCCAAACAGCTGACTGGCTGCCTAAAATTTGATTGGCCGCTAAAATAGCTGACAGTTAGCCCAAACAACAAATTGGCCACCCAAAAAGCTGATTGGACGCTCAAACAGCATTTTGGCCGCCTAAAGTGCTGATTTGCCACCCAAACAGATGATTGGCTGTCAAAACAGCAGATTGACCGTCCAAAAAGGTGATTGACAGCCCAAACAACTGATTTGCTGTCCAAACAACTGATTGGCCTCCCAAACAGCTTATTGGCAGCCTATACAGCTCATTGGTAGCTCAAACAGCTGATCTGTAGCCCAAACAGCTGTTTGGCCACCCAAACAGCTGATTGGCAGCCAAAACAGCTTATTGGCAGCTCACAAAGCTGATAGGCCGCCCAAACAGCTGATTGGCCGCTCAAACAGTTGATTGGTCGCCCAAACAGCTGATTGGCCGCAAAAACAGCTGATACGCTGCCCGAACAGCTGATTTCAACCCAAATTAGCTGATTATACGCCAAAACAGCTGATTGGCCGCCCAAAAAGCTGATTGGCCGCCCAAACAGCTGATTGGCCACCCTAAAAGTGGATTGGCAACCAAAACAGCAACTGGCGGCCAAGACAGGTTTTTGGCAGCCCAAACACCTGATCGGCAGTCAAAAAAGCTGATTGGCCGCCCAAACAGCTGATTGGCCGACCAAATCGCTGATTGGCAGCTCAGACAGCTGATTGGCAGCCTAAACAGCTGATTGGCAGACCAAGCAGCTGATTGGCCACCCGAACAGCTAATTGGCAGACCAAACAGCTGATTGGCTGCCCAAACAGCTGATTGGCAGTCAAAACAGTGGATTTGTTGCCCAAAGAGCTGATTGGCAGTTCAAACAGCTGATTGGGCAACCAGTCCACTGTTTTTACTCCCCAACCAGATGATTGGCACCCAAAACAGCTGATTGGCTGCCCAAACTGCTGATTGGCAGACCAAATATCATATTGGCAGACCAAAAGGCCTATTAGCCGCCCGAACAGCTGATTGAACGCCAAAACTGCTGATTGGCCACTTAAACAGGTGATTGGCACTCCAAACAGCTGATTGGCAACCCAATAAGCTGATTGGCAGCCCAAAAAGTTTATTGGCAGCCCAAATAGCTGATTGCCCGCCCATACAGCATATTGGCCACCCAAACTGCGCATTAACTGCCCTAACAGCTGACTGGCCGCCCGAACAGCTTATTGGCAACCCAAACTGCTGATTGGCCGCTCAAACCACTGATTGGAAGACAAAAGAGCTGATTAGCAGCTCAGACAATTGATTGGCCTCCCAAACTGCGGAATGGCAGCCTAAACAGCTGATAGGCCGCTCAAACAGCTGATTGGGTGCCCAAACAGCAGATTGGCAGCCAAAACCGCTGATTGGCCGCCCAAAACGGCGGAGGGTCTGCCCAAACAGCTTATTGGCAGCCCAAACAGCTGATTGGCTGCCCAAACAGCTGATAAGCAGTCAAACAGCTGATTGGCCGCCCAAACAGCTGATTGGCCACCCAAATAGCTCATTGAAAGCCAAAACAGCAGATTGACAGTCTAAAGAGCTGATTGGCAGCTCAAACAGCTGATTGGCCACCTATAGAGCTGATTGGCCACCCAAACAGCTGATTAACAGCCCAAACAGCTGATTGGCAGCCTAAACAGCTGATTGGCCACCTGAACAGCTGATTGGCCGCCCAAACAGCTGATTGGCAGCCCAAACAGCTGATTGGCAGCTCAAACAGCTGATTGGCCTCCCAAATAGTTGATTGGCAGCCAAAACAGATATTGGCCACCCAAAAAGCTGATTGGCAGCCTAAACAGTAGATTGGTAGCTCAAGCAGCTGATTGGCAGCTATAACAGCTGATTGTCAGCCAAAGCAGCTGACTGGCAGCCCAAACAGCTGATTCATTGCTCAAACAGCTGATGGGCTGCCCAAAAAGTTGATTGGCTGCTCAAACAGCTGATTGGCCGACCAAATAGCTGATTAACAACCTAAACAGCTGATTTTCCGGTTAAACAGCTGATTGGCCGCCTAAACAGCTGATTGGTTGCCCAAACAGCTGATTGGCCGCCCAAACAGCTGATCAGCCGCCTAAACTGGTGATTGGGCACCAAAACAGCTGATTGGCTGCTCAAACAGCTGATTGGTCGCCCAAACAGCTGATTGGCCACCAAAAAAGCTGATTGGTCACCCAAACAGCTAATTTTCCGGTCAAACAGCTGATTGGACGCCTTCACAGCTGATTGACAGCTCAAACAGTTGATTGGCTGCCCAAACAGGGAACTGACTGCCAAAAATGTTGATTGGCCGCCCAAACAGCTGATTGGCGGCCAAAAAAGCTGATTGCCAGCCCAAACAGCTGATTAACCGCACAAACAGCTGATTACCTGCCCAAACAGCTGATTGGCAGACCAAACCGCTTATTGGCCACCCAAACAGCTGATTGGCAGCCTAAACAACTAATTGGCAGCTCAAACAGCTGATCTGTTGCCCAAACAGCTGTTTGGCCACCCAAACAGCTGATTGGCAGCCAAAAGAGCTTATTGGCAGCAAAAACAGCTGATACGCTGCCCAAACAGCTGATTGGCAACCCAAATTAGCTGATTATCAGCCAAAACAGCTGATTGGCCACCCAAAGAGCTAATTGGCCGCCCAAACAGCTGATTGGCCACCCCAAAAGTGGATTGGCAACCAAAACAGCGACTGGCTGCCGAGACAGCTTTTTGGCAGCCATAACAGCTGATCGGCAGTCAAAAAAGCTGATTGGCCGCCCAAACAGCTGATTGGCTGCCCAAATCACTGATTGGCAGCTCAGACAGCAGATTGGCAGCCTAAACAGCTGATTGGCAGACCAAGCAGCTGATTGGCCGCCCGAACAGCTGATTGGCCGCCCAAACAGCTGATTGGCAACCCAAATTAGCTGATTCTCAGCCAAAACAGCTGATTGGCCACCCAGAAAGCTAATTGGCCGCCCAAACAGCTGATTTGCCACCTCTAAAGTGGATTGGCAACCAAAACAGCGACTGGCTGCCAAGACAGCTTTTTGGCAGCCATAACAGCTGATCGGCAGTCAAAAAAGCTGATTGGCCGCCCAAACAGCTGATTGGCTGCCCAAATCGCTGATTGGCAGCTCAGACAGCAGATTGGCAGCCCAAACAGCTGATTGCCCGCCCAGACGGCTGATTGGCCGCCCAAACTGCACATTGACCGCCCTAACAGCTGATTGGCCACCCAAACAGCTTATTGGTAACCTAAACAGCTTATTGGCACCCTGAACAGCTGATTAGCCACCCAAACTTCTGATTGGCCGGTCAAACCGCTGATAGGAAGACAAGAAAGCTGATTAGCAGCTCAAACAATTGATTGGCCTCCCAAACAGCTGATTGGCAGCCTAAACCGCTGATGGACCGCTCAAACAGCTGATTGGGAGCCCAGACAGCTGATTGGCAGCCAAAACAGCTGATTGGCTGCCCAAAACGGCTGAGGGGCCGCCCAAACAGCTTATTGGCAGCCCAAATAGCTGATTGACTGCCCAAAAAGCTGATAAGCAGTCAAAAAGCTGATTGGCCGCCCAAACAGCTGATTGGCCAACCAAACAGCTGATTGGCCGCCCAAACAGCTGATTGGCCGCCCAAACAGCTGATTGACCGCTCAAATACGTGATTAGTTGCCAAACAGCTGAGTGGCCTTTCCAAAAAGCTGATTGGCTGCTCAAATGGCTGATTGGCTGCTCAAACAGCTGATTGGCAGCCCAAACAGCTGATTGGCAGCCCAAACAGTTGATTGGCCACCCAAACAGCTAATTGGCAACCAAAAAAGCTGATTGACAGTCTAAAGGGCTGATTGGCAGCTTAAACAGCTGATTGGCCACCCATAGAGCTGATTGGCCACCCAAAAAGATTATTAAAAGCCCAAACAGCTGAATGGCAGCCTAAACCACTGATTGGCCACCCGAACAGCTGATTGGCCGCCCAAACAGCTGATTAGTAGCCCAAACAGATGATTGGCAGCTCAAAAAGCTGATTGGCCTCCCAAACAGTTGATTGGCAGCCAAAAGAGCAATTGGCCACCCAAAAAGCTGATTGTCAGCCTAAACAGCAGACTGGCAGCTCAATCAGCTGTTTGGCAGCTATAACAGCTGATTGGTAGCCAAAAAAGCTGACTGGCAGCCCTAAAAGCTGATTGGTCGCTCAAACAGCTGATTGGCTGCCCAAAAAGCTGATTGGCTGCCCATGCAGCTAATTGGTAGCCCAAACAGCTGAAAGACCACCCAAACAGCTGATTGGCAGCTTAAACATCTGATTGTCAGCTCAAAAACCTGATAAGCCGCTCAAACAGCTGACTGGCAGCCCAAAAAGCTGATTGGTCGCTCAAACAGCTGATTGGCTGCCCGAAAAGCTGATTATCTGCTCAAACCGCTGATTGGCTGCCCATGCAGCTAATTGGTAGCCCAAACAGCTGATTGACCACCCAAACAGCTGATTGGCTGCCTAAACATCTGATTGTCAGCTCAAAAACCTTTTTAGCAGCTCAAACAGCTGAATGGCTGCCCAAACAGCTGATTGGCAGCTCAAACAGCAGATTTGCCACCAAACAGCTGATTGGCAACCCAAACAGCTGATTGACCACCAAAACAGATGATTGGCCAATCAAGAAGCTGATTATCCACCCAAACAGCTCACTGGCAGCTCAAACAGCTGATTGGCCGACCAAATAGCTGATGAGCAACCTAAACAGCCGATTTTCCAGTCAAACAGCTGATTGGCCGCCTAAACAGCTGATTGGTTGCCCAAACAGCTGATTGGCAGCCCAAACAGCTGATCAGCCGCCCAAACTGGTGATTGGGCACCAAAACAGCTGATTGGCTGCTCAAACAGCTGATTGGTCGCCCAAACAGCTGATTGGCCACCCAAAAAGCTGATTGGTCACCACAACAGCTAATTTTCCGGTCAAACAGCTGATTGGACGCCTTAACAGCTGATTGACAGCTCAAACAGCTGATTGGCTGCCCAAACAGGGAATGGACTGCCAAAAATGCTGATTGGCCGCCCAAACAGCTGATTGGCGGCCAAAAAAGCTGATTGCCAGCCCAAACAGCTGATTAACCGCCCAAACAGCTGATTACCTGCCCAAACAGCTGATTGGCAGACCAAACCGCTTAATGGCCACCCAAACAGCTGATTGGCTGCCTAAACAACTAATTGGCAGCTCAAACAGCTGATCTGTAGCCCAAACAGCTGTTCGGCCGCCCAAACAGCTGATTGGCAGCCAAAAGAGCTTATTGGCAGCAAAAACTGCTGATACGCTGCCCAAACAGCTGATTGGCAACCCAAATTAGCTGATTATCAGCCAAAACAGCTGATTGGCCACCTAAAAAGCTAATTGGCCGCCCAAACAGCTGATTAGCCACCCCAAAAGTGGATTGGCAACCAAAACAGCGACTAGCTGCCAAGACAGCTTTTTGGCAGCCAAAACAGCTGATTGGCAGACCAAGCAGCTGATTGGCCGCCCGAACCGCTGATGGGCAGACCAAACAGCTGATTGGCCACCCAAACAGCTGACTGGCAGTCAAAACAGTGGATTTGTTGCCCAAAGAGCTGATTGGCAGTTCAAACAGCTGATTGGGCAACCAATCCACTGTTTTTACTGCCCAACCAGCTGATTGGTACCCCAAACAGCTGATTGGCCGCCCAAACAGCTGATTGGCAGACCAAATAGCTGATTAGCAGACCAAACAGCTGATTAGCCGCCCGAAAAGATGATTGACCGCCAAAACTGCTGATTGGCCGCTTAAACAGGTGATTGGCACTCCAAATAGCTGATTGGCAACCCAAACAGCTGATTGGCAGCACAAAAAGTTGATTGGCAGCCCAAACAGCTGATTGCCCGCCCAGACAGCTGATTGGCCTCCCAAACTGCGCATTGACTGCCCTAACAGCTGATTGGCCACCCAAACAGCTTATTGGTAACCTAAACAGGTTATTGGCAGCCTAAACAGCTTATTAGCCACCCAAACAGCTGATTGGCTGGTCAAACCGCTGATTGGAAGACAAGAAAGCTGATTAGCAGCTCAAACAATTGATTGGCCTCCCAAACAGCTGATTGGCCGCCTAAACCGCTGTTGGACCGCTCAAACAGCTGATTGGGTGCCCAGACAGCTGATTGCCACCCAAACAGCTATTTGGCTGCCAATACAGCAGATTGACCGTCCAAAAAGGTGATTGGCAGCCCAAAAAACTGATTTGCTGCCCAAACAACTGATTGGCCTCCCAAACAGCTGATTGGCAGCCTAAACAGCTCATTGGTAGTTCTAACAGGTGATTGGCCGCTCAAACAGGTGATTGGCCGCCCAAACAGCTGATTGGCAGCTCAAACAGCTGATTTGCCACCCAATCAGCTGATTAGCCACCCAAACAGCTGATTGGCCACCAAAACAGATGATTGGCAGATCAAGAAGCTGATTATCCGTCCAAACAGCTGACTGGCTGCTCAAAATGCTGATTGGCCGAACAATTTGCTGATTAGCAACCTGAACAGCTGATTTTCCGGTCAAACAGCTGATTGGCCGCCTAAACAGCTGATTGGTTGCCCAAACAGCTGATTGGCCGCCCAAACAGCTGATCAGCCGCCCAAACTGGTGATTGGGCACCGAAACAGCTGATTGGCTGCTCAAACAGCGGATTGGTCGCCCAAACAGCTGATTGGCCACCAAAAAAGCTGATTTGTCACCCAAACAGCTAATTTTCCGGTCAAACAGCTGATTGGACGCCTTCACAGCTGATTGACAGCTCAAACAGCTGATTGGCTGCCCAAACAGGGAATTGACTGCCAAAAATGCTGATTGGCCGCCCAAACAGCTGATTGGCGGCCAAAAAAGCTGATTGCCAGCCCAAACAGCTGATTAACCACCCAAACAGCTGATTACCTGCCCAAACAGCTGATTGGCAGACCAAACCGCTTATTGGCCACCCAAACAGCTGATTGGCAGCCTAAACAACTAATTTGCAGCTCAAACAGCTGATCTGTAGCCCAAACAGCTGTTTGGCCGCCCAAACAGCTGATTGGCAGCCAAAAGAGCTTATTGGCAGCAAAAACAGCTGATACGATGCCCAAACAGCTGATTGGCAACCCAAATTACCAAATTATCAGCCAAAACAGCTGATTGGCCACCCAAAAAGCTAATTAGCCGCCCAAACAGCTGATTGGCCACCCCAAAAGGGGATTGGCAACCAAAACAGCGACTGGCTGCCAAGACAGCTTTTTAGCAGCCAAAACAGCTGACCGGCAGTTAAAAAAGCTGATTGGCCGCCCAAACAGCTGATTGGCTGCCCAAATCGCTGATTGGCAGCTCAGACAGAAGACTGGCAGCCTAAACAGCTGATTGGCACACCAAGCAGCTGATTGGCCACCTGAACAGCTGATTGGCAGACCAAACAGCTGATTGGCCGCCCAAACAGCTGATTGGCAGTCAAAACAGTGGATTTGTTGCCCAAAGAGCTGATTGGCAGTTCAAACAGCTGATTGGGCAACCAATCCACTGTTTTTACTGCCCAACCAGCTGATTGGTACCCCAAACAGCTGATTGGCCGCCCAAACAGCTGATTGGCAGACCAAATAGCTGATTAGCAGACCAAACAGCTGATTAGCCGTCCAAAAAGATGATTGACCGCCAAAACTGCTGATTGGCCGCTTAAACAGGTGATTGGCACTCCAAACAGCTGATTGGCAACCCAAAAAGCTGATTGGCAGCACAAAAAGTTGATTGGCAGCCCAAACACCTGATTGCCCGCCCAGAGAGCTGATTAGCCGCCCAAACTGCGCATTGACCGCCCTAACAGCTGATTGGCCACCCAAACAGCTTATTGGTAACCTAAACAGATTATTGGCAGCCTAAACAGCTGATTAGCCACCCAAACAGCTGATGGCCGGTCAAACTGCTAATAGGAAGACAAGAAAGCTGATTAGCAGCTCTAACAATTGATTTGGCTGCCCAAATCGCTGATTGGCAGCTCAGACAGCAGATTGGCAGCCTAAACAGCTGATTGGCAGACCAAGCAGCTGATTGGCCACCCGAACAGCTGATTGGCCGCCCATACAGCTGATTGGCAACCCAAATTAGCTGATTCTCAGCCAAAACAGCTGATTGGCCACCCAAAAAGCTAATTGGCCGCCCAAACAGCTGATTTGCCACCCCAAAAGTGGATTGGCAACCAAAACAGCGACTGGCTGCCAAGACAGCTTTTTGGCAGCCATAACAGCTGATCGGCAGTCAAAAAAGCTGATTGGCCGCCCAAACAGCTGATTGGCTGCCCAAATCGCTGATTGGCAGCTCAGACAGCAGATTGGCAGCCCAAACAGCTAATTGCCCGCCCAGACGGCTGATTGGCCGCCCAAACTGCACATTGACCGCCCTAACAGCTGATTGGCCACCCAAACAGCTTATTGGTAACCTGAACAGCTTATTGGCACCCTGAACAGCTGATTAGCCACCCAAACAGCTGATTGGCCGGTCAAACCGCTGATAGGAAGACAAGAAAGCTGATTAGCAGCTCAAACAATTGATTGGCCTCCCAAACAGCTGATTGGCAGCCTAAACAGCTGATGGACCGCTCAAACAGCTGATTGGGAGCCCAGACAGCTGATTGGCAGCCAAAACAGCTGATTGGCTGCCCAAAACGGCTGAGGGGCCGCCCAAACAGCTTATTGGCAGCCCAAATAGCTGATTGACTGCCCAAACAGCTGATAAGCAGTCAAAAAGCTGATTGGCCGCCCAAACAGCTGATTGGCCAACCAAACAGCTGATTGGCCGCCCAAACAGCTGATTGGCCGCCCAAACAGCTGATTGGCCGCTCAAATACGTGATTAGTTGCCAAACAGCTGAGTGGCCTTTCCAAAAAGCTGATTGGCTGCTCAAATGGCTGATTGGCTGCTCAAACAGCTGATTGGCAGCCCAAACAGCTGATTGGCAGCCCAAACAGTTGATTGGCCACCCAAACAGCTAATTGGCAACCAAAACAGCTGATTGACAGTCTAAAGGGCTGATTGGCAGCTTAAACAGCTGATTGGCCACCCATAGAGCTGATTGGCCACCCAAAAGATTATTAAAAGCCCAAACAGCTGAATGGCAGCCTAAACCACTGATTGGCCACCCGAACAGCTGATTGGCCTCCCAAACAGCTGATTAGTAGCCCAAACAGATGATTGGCAGCTCAAAAAGCTGATTGGCCTCCCAAACAGTTGATTGGCAGCCAAAACAGCAATTGGCCACCCAAAAAGCTGATTGTCAGCCTAAACAGCAGACTGGCAGCTCAATCAGCTGTTTGGCAGCTATAACAGCTGATTGGTAGCCAAAAAAGCTGACTGGCAGCCCTAAAAGCTGATTGGTCGCTCAAACAGCTGATTGGCTGCCCAAAAAGCTGATTGGCTGCCCATGCAGCTAATTGGATAGCCCAAACAGCTGAAAGACCACCCAAACAGCTGATTGGCAGCCTAAACATCTGATTGTCAGCTCAAAAACCTGATAAGCCGCTCAAACAGCTGACTGGCAGCCCAAAAAGCTGATTGGTCGCTCAAACAGCTGATTGGCTGCCCGAAAAGCTGATTATCTGCTCAAACAGCTGATTGGCTGCCCATGCAGCTAATTGGTAGCCCAAACAGCTGATTGACCACCCAAACAGCTGATTGGCTGCCTAAACATCTGATTGTCAGCTCAAAAACCTTTTTAGCCGCTCAAACAGCTGAATGGCTGCCCAAACAGCTGATTGGCAGCTCAAACAGCAGATTTGCCACCAAACAGCTGATTGGCACCCAAACAGCTGATTGACCACCAAAACAGATGATTGGCCAATCAAGAAGCTGATTATCCACCCAAACAGCTCACTGGCAGCTCAAACAGCTGATTGGCCGACCAAATAGCTGATGAGCAACCTAAACAGCCGATTTTCCGGTCAAACAGCTGATTGGCCGCCCAAACAGCTGATTGGTTGCTCAAACAGCTGATTGGCCGCCCAAACAGCTGATCAGCCGCCCAAACTGGTGATTGGGCACCAAAACAGCTGATTGGCTGCTCAAACAGCTGATTGGTCGCCCAAACAGCTGATTGGCCACCCAAAAAGCTGATTGGTCACCACAACAGCTAATTTTCCGGTCAAACAGCTGATTGGACGCCTTAACAGCTGATTGACAGCTCAAACAGCTGATTGGCTGCCCAAACAGGGAATGGACTGCCAAAAATGCTGATTGGCCGCCCAAACAGCTGATTGGCGGCCAAAAAAGCTGATTGCCAGCCCAAACAGCTGATTAACCGCCCAAACAGCTGATTACCTGCCCAAACAGCTGATTGGCAGACCAAACCGCTTAATGGCCACCCAAACAGCTGATTGGCAGCCTAAACAACTAATTGGCAGCTCAAAGAGCTGATCTGTAGCCCAAACAGCTGTTCGGCGCCCAAACAGCTGATTGGCAGCCAAAAGAGCTTATTGGCAGCAAAAACTACTGATACGCTGCCCAAACAGCTGATTGGCAACCCAAATTAGCTGATTATCAGCCAAAACAGCTGATTGGCCACCTAAAAAGCTAATTGGCCGCCCAAACAGCTGATTAGCCACCCCAAAAGTGGATTGGCAACCAAAACAGCGACTAGCTGCCAAGACAGCTTTTTGGCAGCCAAAACAGCTGATTGGCAGACCAAGCAGCTGATTGGCAGACCAAGCAGCTGATTGGCGCCCGAACAGCTGATTGGCAGACCAAACAGCTGATTGGCCACCCAAACAGCTGATTGGCAGTCAAAACAGTGGATTTGTTGCCCAAAGAGCTGATTGGCAGTTCAAACAGCTGATTGGGCAACCAATCCACTGTTTTTACTGCCCAACCAGCTGATTGGTACCCCAAACAGCTGATTGGCCGCCCAAACAGCTGATTGGCAGACCAAATAGCTGATTAGCAGACCAAACAGCTGATTAGCCGCCCAAAAGATGATTGACCGCCAAAACTGCTGATTGGCCGCTTAAACAGGTGATTGGCACTCCAAACAGCTGATTGGCAAACCAAACAGCTGATTGGCAGCACAAAAAGTTGATTGGCAGCCCAAACAGCTGATTGCCCGCCCAGACAGCTGAATGCCTCCCAAACTGCGCATTGACTGCCCTAACAGCTGATTGGCCACCCAAACAGCTTATTGGTAACCTAAACAGGTTATTGGCAGCCTAAACAGCTGATTAGCCACCCAAACAGCTGATTGGCTGGTCAAACCGCTGATTGGAAGACAAGAAAGCTGATTAGCAGCTCAAACAATTGATTGGCCTCCCAAACAGCTGATTGGCCGCCTAAACAGCTGTTGGACCGCTCAAACAGCTGATTGGGTGCCCAGACAGCTGATTGCCACCCAAACAGCTATTTGGCTGCCAATACAGCAGATTGACCGTCCAAAAAGGTGATTGGCAGCCCAAAAACTGATTTGCTGCCCAAACAACTGATTGGCCTCCCAAACAGCTGATTGGCAGCCTAAACAGCTCATTGGTAGTTCAAACAGGTGATTGGCCGCTCAAACAGGTGATTGGCCGCCCAAACAGCTGATTGGCAGCTCAAACAGCTGATTTGCCACCCAAACAGCTGATTAGCCACCCAAACAGCTGATTGGCCACCAAAACAGATGATTGGCAGATCAAGAAGCTGATTATCCGGCCAAACAGCTGACTGGCTGCTCAAAAAGCTGATTGGCCGAACAAATAGCTGATTAGCAACCTAAACAGCTGATTTTCCGGTCAAACAGCTGATTGGCCGCCTAAACAGCTGATTGGTTGCCCAAACAGCTGATTGGCCGCCCAAACAGCTGATCAGCCGCCCAAACTGGTGATTGGGCACCGAAACAGCTGATTGGCTGCTCAAACAGCTGATTGGTCGCCCAAACAGCTGATTGGCCACCAAAAAAGCTGATTTGTCACCCAAACAGCTAATTTTCCGGTCAAACAGCTGATTGGACGCCTTCACAGCTGATTGACAGCTCAAACAGCTGATTGGCTGCCCAAACAGGGAATTGACTGCCAAAAATGCTGATTGGCCGCCCAAACAGCTGATTGGCGGCCAAAAAAGCTGATTGCCATCCCAAACAGCTGATTAACCGCCCAAACAGCTGATTACCTGCCCAAACAGCTGATTGGCAGACCAAACCGCTTATTGGCCACCCAAACAGCTGATTGGCAGCCTAAACAACTAATTGGCAGCTCAAACAGCTGATCTGTAGCCCAAACAGCTGTTTGGCCGCCCAAACAGCTGTTTGGCCGCCCAAACAGCTGATTGGCAGCCAAAAGAGCTTATTGGCAGCAAAAACAGCTGATACGCTGCCCAAACAGCTGATTGGTAACCCAAATTACCAAATTATCAGCCAAAACAGCTGATTGGCCACCCAAAAAGCTAATTGGCCGCCTAAACAGCTGATTGGCCACCCCAAAAGGGGATTGGCAACCAAAACAGCACTGGCTGCCAAGACAGCTTTTTGGCAGCCAAAACAGCTGACCGGCAGTCAAAAGCTGATTGGCCGCCCAAACAGCTGATTGGCTGCCCAAATCGCTGATTGGCAGCTCAGACAGCAGACTGGCAGCCTAAACAGCTGATTGGCACACCAAGCAGCTGATTGGCCACCTGAACCGCTGATTGGCAGACCAAAAAGCTGATTGGCCGCCCAAACAGCTGATTGGCAGTCAAAACAGTGGATTTGTTGCCCAAAGAGCTGATTGGCAGTTCAAACAGCTGATTGGGCAACTAATCCACTGTTTTTACTGCCCAACCAGCTGATTGGTACCCCAAACAGCTGATTGGCCGCCCAAACAGCTGATTGGCAGACCAAATCGCTGATTAGCAGACCAAACAGCTGATTAGCCGTCCAAAAAGATGATTGACCGCCAAAACTGCTGATTGGCCGCTTAAACAGTGATTGGCACTCCAAACAGCTGATTGGCAACCCAAACAGCTGATTGGCAGCACAAAAAGTTGATTGGCAGCCCAAACACCTGATTGCCCGCCCAGAGAGCTGATTAACCGCCCAAACTGCGCATTGACCGCCCTAACAGCTGATTGGCCACCCAAACAGCTTATTGGTAACCTAAACAGATTATTGGCAGCCTAAACAGCTGATTAGCCACCCAAACAGCTGATGGCCGGTCAAACTGCTGATAGGAAGACAAGAAAGCTGATTAGCAGCTCTAACAATTGATTGGCCTCCCAAACAGCTGATTGGCAGCCTAAACAGCTGATGGACCGCTCAAACAGCTGATTGGGTGCCCAGAGAGCTGATTGGCAGCCAAAACAGCTGATTGGCTGCCCAAAACGGCTGAGGGGCCGCCCAAACAGCTTATTGGCAGCCAAAATAGCTGATTGACTGCCCAAAAAGCTGATAAGCAGTCAAACAGCTGATTGGCCGCCCAAACAGCTGATTGGCCACCCAAACAGCTGATTGGCCGCCCAAACAGTTGATTGGCCGCCCAAACAGCTGATTGACCGCTCAAATACGTGATCAGTTGCCAAACAGCTGACTGGCCTTTCCAAAAAGCTGATTGGCTGCTCAAATGGCTGATTGGCTGCCCAAACAGCTGATAGACAGCCCAAACAGCTGATTGGCAGCCCAAACAGTTGATTGGCCACCCAAACAGATGATTGGCCAATCAAGAAGCTGATTATCCACCCAAACAGCTCACTGGCAGCTCAAACAGCTGATTGGCCGACCAAATAGCTGATGAGCAACCTAAACAGCCGATTTTCCGGTCAAACAGCTGATTGGCCGCCCAAACAGCTGATTGGTTGCTCAAACAGCTGATTGGCCGCCCAAACAGCTGATCAGCCGCCCAAACTGGTGATTGGGCACCAAAACAGCTGATTGGCTGCTCAAACAGCTGATTGGTCGCCCAAACAGCTGATTGGCCACCCAAAAAGCTGATTGGTCACCACAACAGCTAATTTTCCGGTCAAACAGCTGATTGGACGCCTTAACAGCTGATTGACAGCTCAAACAGCTGATTGGCTGCCCAAACAGGGAATGGACTGCCAAAAATGCTGATTGGCCGCCCAAACAGCTGATTGGCGGCCAAAAAAGCTGATTGCCAGCCCAAACAGCTGATTAACCGCCCAAACAGCTGATTACCTGCCCAAACAGCTGATTGGCAGACCAAACCGCTTAATGGCCACCCAAACAGCTGATTGGCAGCCTAAACAACTAATTGGCAGCTCAAAGAGCTGATCTGTAGCCCAAACAGCTGTTCGGCCGCCCAAACAGCTGATTGGCAGCCAAAAGAGCTTATTGGCAGCAAAAACTACTGATACGCTGCCCAAACAGCTGATTGGCAACCCAAATTAGCTGATTATCAGCCAAAACAGCTGATTGGCCACCTAAAAAGCTAATTGGCCGCCCAAACAGCTGATTAGCCACCCCAAAAGTGGATTGGCAACCAAAACAGCGACTAGCTGCCAAGACAGCTTTTTGGCAGCCAAAACAGCTGATTGGCAGACCAAGCAGCTGATTGGCAGACCAAGCAGCTGATTGGCTGCCCGAACAGCTGATTGGCAGACCAAACAGCTGATTGGCCACCCAAACAGCTGATTGGCAGTCAAAACAGTGGATTTGTTGCCCAAAGAGCTGATTGGCAGTTCAAACAGCTGATTGGGCAACCAATCCACTGTTTTTACTGCCCAACCAGCTGATTGGTACCCCAAACAGCTGATTGGCCGCCCAAACAGCTGATTGGCAGACCAAATAGCTGATTAGCAGACCAAACAGCTGATTAGCCGCCCAAAAGATGATTGACCGCCAAAACTGCTGATTGGCCGCTTAAACAGGTGATTGGCACTCCAAACAGCTGATTGGCAAACCAAACAGCTGATTGGCAGCACAAAAAGTTGATTGGCAGCCCAAACAGCTGATTGCCCGCCCAGACAGCTGAATGCCTCCCAAACTGCGCATTGACCGCCCTAACAGCTGATTGGCCACCCAAACAGCTTATTGGTAACCTAAACAGGTTATTGGCAGCCTAAACAGCTGATTAGCCACCCAAACAGCTGATTGGCTGGTCAAACCGCTGATTGGAAGACAAGAAAGCTGATTAGCAGCTCAAACAATTGATTGGCCTCCCAAACAGCTGATTGGCCGCCTAAACAGCTGTTGGACCGCTCAAACAGCTGATTGGGTGCCCAGACAGCTGATTGCCACCCAAACAGCTATTTGGCTGCCAATACAGCAGATTGACCGTCCAAAAAGGTGATTGGCAGCCCAAAAACTGATTTGCTGCCCAAACAACTGATTGGCCTCCCAAACAGCTGATTGGCAGCCTAAACAGCTCATTGGTAGTTCAAACAGGTGATTGGCCGCTCAAACAGGTGATTGGCCGCCCAAACAGCTGATTGGCAGCTCAAACAGCTGATTTGCCACCCAAACAGCTGATTAGCCACCCAAACAGCTGATTGGCCACCAAAACAGATGATTGGCAGATCAAGAAGCTGATTATCCGGCCAAACAGCTGACTGGCTGCTCAAAAAGCTGATTGGCCGAACAAATAGCTGATTAGCAACCTAAACAGCTGATTTTCCGGTCAAACAGCTGATTGGCCGCCTAAACAGCTGATTGGTTGCCCAAACAGCTGATTGGCCGCCCAAACAGCTGATCAGCCGCCCAAACTGGTGATTGGGCACCGAAACAGCTGATTGGCTGCTCAAACAGCTGATTGGTCGCCCAAACAGCTGATTGGCCACCAAAAAAGCTGATTTGTCACCCAAACAGCTAATTTTCCGGTCAAACAGCTGATTGGACGCCTTCACAGCTGATTGACAGCTCAAACAGCTGATTGGCTGCCCAAACAGGGAATTGACTGCCAAAAATGCTGATTGGCCGCCCAAACAGCTGATTGGCGGCCAAAAAAGCTGATTGCCATCCCAAACAGCTGATTAACCGCCCAAACAGCTGATTACCTGCCCAAACAGCTGATTGGCAGACCAAACCGCTTATTGGCCACCCAAACAGCTGATTGGCAGCCTAAACAACTAATTGGCAGCTCAAACAGCTGATCTGTAGCCCAAACAGCTGTTTGGCCGCCCAAACAGCTGTTTGGCCGCCCAAACAGCTGATTGGCAGCCAAAAGAGCTTATTGGCAGCAAAAACAGCTGATACGCTGCCCAAACAGCTGATTGGTAACCCAAATTACCAAATTATCAGCCAAAACAGCTGATTGGCCACCCAAAAAGCTAATTGGCCGCCCAAACAGCTGATTGGCCACCCCAAAAGGGGATTGGCAACCAAAACAGCGACTGGCTGCCAAGACAGCTTTTTGGCAGCCAAAACAGCTGACCGGCAGTCAAAAAAGCTGATTGGCCGCCCAAACAGCTGATTGGCTGCCCAAATCGCTGATTGGCAGCTCAGACAGCAGACTGGCAGCCTAAACAGCTGATTGGCACACCAAGCAGCTGATTGGCCACCTGAACCGCTGATTGGCAGACCAAACAGCTGATTGGCCGCCCAAACAGCTGATTGGCAGTCAAAACAGTGGATTTGTTGCCCAAAGAGCTGATTGGCAGTTCAAACAGCTGATTGGGCAACCAATCCACTGTTTTTACTGCCCAACCAGCTGATTGGTACCCCAAACAGCTGATTGGCCGCCCAAACAGCTGATTGGCAGACCAAATCGCTGATTAGCAGACCAAACAGCTGATTAGCCGTCCAAAAAGATGATTGACCGCCAAAACTGCTGATTGGCCGCTTAAACAGGTGATTGGCACTCCAAACAGCTGATTGGCAACCCAAACAGCTGATTGGCAGCACAAAAAGTTGATTGGCAGCCCAAACACCTGATTGCCCGCCCAGAGAGCTGATTAACCGCCCAAACTGCGCATTGACCGCCCTAACAGCTGATTGGCCACCCAAACAGCTTATTGGTAACCTAAACAGATTATTGGCAGCCTAAACAGCTGATTAGCCACCCAAACAGCTGATGGCCGGTCAAACTGCTGATAGGAAGACAAGAAAGCTGATTAGCAGCTCTAACAATTGATTGGCCTCCCAAACAGCTGATTGGCAGCCTAAACAGCTGATGGACCGCTCAAACAGCTGATTGGGTGCCCAGAGAGCTGATTGGCAGCCAAAACAGCTGATTGGCTGCCCAAAACGGCTGAGGGGCCGCCCAAACAGCTTATTGGCAGCCAAAATAGCTGATTGACTGCCCAAAAAGCTGATAAGCAGTCAAACAGCTGATTGGCCGCCCAAACAGCTGATTGGCCACCCAAACAGCTGATTGGCCGCCCAAACAGCTGATTGGCCGCCCAAACAGCTGATTGACCGCTCAAATACGTGATCAGTTGCCAAACAGCTGACTGGCCTTTCCAAAAAGCTGATTGGCTGCTCAAATGGCTGATTGGCTGCCCAAACAGCTGATAGACAGCCCAAACAGCTGATTGGCAGCCCAAACAGTTGATTGGCCACCCAAACAGCTAATTGGCAGCCAAAAAAGCTGATTGACAGTCTAAAGGGCTGATTGGCAGCTTAAACAGCTGATTGGCCACCCATAGAGCTGATTGGCCACCCAAACAGATTATTAAAAGCCCAAACAGCTGATTGGCAGCCTAAACCACTGATTGGCCACCCGAACAGCTGATTGGCCGCCCAAACAGCTGATTAGTAACCCAAACAGATGATTGGCTGCTCAAACAGCTGATTGGCCTCCCAAACAGTTGATTGGCAGCCAAAAGAGCAATTGGCCACCCAAAAAGCTGATTGTCAGCCTAAACAGCGGACTGTCAGCTCAATCAGCTGTTTGGCCGCTATAACAGCTGATTGGTAGCCAAAAAAGCTGACTGGCAGCCCTAAAAGCTGATTGGTCGCTCAAACAGCTGATTGGCTGCCCAAAAAGCTGATTGGCTGCCCATGCAGCTAATTGGTAGCCCAAACAGCTGAAAGACCACCCAAACAGCTGATTGGCAGCCTAAACATCTGATTGTCAGCTCAAAAACCTGATAAGCCGCTCAAACAGCTGACTGGCAGCCCAAAAAGCTGATTGGTCGCTCAAACAGCTGATTGGCTGCCCAAAAAGCTGATTATCTGCTCAAACAGCTGATTGGCTGCCCATGCAGCTAATTGGTAGCCCAAACAGCTGATTGACCACCCAAACAGCTGATTGGCTGCCTAAACATCTGATTGTCAGCTCAAAAACCTTTTTAGCCGCTCAAACAGCTGAATGGCTACCCAAACAGCTGATTGGCAGCTCAAACAGCAGATTTGCCACCCAAACAGCTGATTGGCCACCCAAACAGCTGATTGACCACCAAAACAGATGATTGGCCACTCAAGAAGCTGATTATCCACCCAAACAGCTCACTGGCAGCTCAAACAGCTGATTGGCCGACCAAATAGCTGATGAGCAACCTAAAAATCCCATTTTCCGGTCAAACAGCTGATTGGCCGCCTAAACAGCTGATTGGTTGCCCAAACAGCTGATTGGCCGCCCAAACAGCCGATCAGCCGCCCAAACTGGTGATTGGGCACCAAAACAGCTGATTGGCTGCTCAAACAGCTGATTGGTCGCCCAAACAGCTGATTGGCCACCCAAAAAGCTGATTGGTCACCCAAACAGCTAAGTTTCCGGTCAAACAGCTGATTGGACGCCTTCACAGCTGATTGACAGCTCAAACAGCTGATTGGCTGCCCAAACAGGGAATTGACTGCCAAAAATGATGATTGGCCGCCAAACAGCTGATTGGCGGCCAAAAAAGCTGATTGCAAGCCCAAACAGCTGATTAACCGCCCAAACAGCTGATTACCTGCCCAAACAGCTGATTGGCAGACCAAACCGCTTATTGGCCACCCAAACAGCTGATTGGCAGCCTAAACAACTAATTGGCAGCTCAAACATATGATATGTAGCCCAAACAGCTTTTTGGCTGCCCAAACAGCTGATTGGCAGCCAAAAGAGCTTATTGGCAGCAAAAACAGCTGATACGCTGCCCAAACAGCTGATTGGCAACCCATATTAGCTGATTATCAGCCAAAACAGCTGATTGGCCACCCAAAAAGCTAATTGGCCGCCCAAACAGCTGATTGGCCACCCCAAAAGTGGATTGGCAACCAAAACAGCGACTGGCTGCCAAGACAGCTTTTTGGCAGCCAAAACAGCTGATTGGCAGACCAAGCAGCTGATTGGCCGCCCGAACAGCTGATTGGCAGACCAAACGCTGATTGGCCACCCAAATAGCTGATTGGCAGTCAAAACAGTGGATTTGTTGCCCAAAGAGCTGATTGGCAGTTCAAACAGCTGATTGGGCAATCAATCCACTGTTTTTACTGCCCAACCAGGTGATTGGTACCCCAAACAGCTGATTGGCCGCCCAAACAGCTGATTAGCAGACCAAATAGCTGATTAGCAGACCAAACAGCTGATTGGCCGCCCAAACAGCTGATTGACCGCTCAAAACGTGATCAGTTGCCAAACAGCTGACTGGCCTTTCCAAAAAGCTGATTGGCTGCTCAAATGGCTGATTGGCTGCCCAAACAGCTGATAGACAGCCCAAACAGCTGATTGGCAGCCCAAACAGTTGATTGGCCACCCAAACAGCTAATTGGCAGCCAAAAAAGCTGATTGACAGTCTAAAGGGCTGATTGGCAGCTTAAACAGCTGATTGGCCACCCATAGAGCTGATTGGCCACCCAAACAGATTATTAAAAGCCCAAACAGCTGATTGGCAGCCTAAACCACTGATTGGCCACCCGAACAGCTGATTGGCCGCCCAAACAGCTGATTAGTAACCCAAACAGATGATTGGCTGCTCAAACAGCTAATTGGCCTCCCAAACAGTTGATTGGCAGCCAAAAGAGCAATTGGCCACCCAAAAAGCTGATTGTCAGCCTAAACAGCGGACTGTCAGCTCAATCAGCTGTTTGGCAGCTATAACAGCTGATTGGTAGCCAAAAAAGCTGACTGGCAGCCCTAAAAGCTGATTGGTCGCTCAAACAGCTGATTGGCTGCCCAAAAAGCTGATTGGCTGCCCATGCAGCTAATTGGTAGCCCAAACAGCTGAAAGACCACCCAAACAGCTGATTTTCAGCCTAAACATCTGATTGTCAGCTCAAAAACCTGATAAGCCGCTCAAACAGCTGACTGGCAGCCAAAAAAGCTGATTGGTCACTCAAACAGCTGATTGGCTGCCCAAAAAGCTGATTATCTGCTCAAACAGCTGATTGGCTGCCCATGCAGCTAATTGGTAGCCCAAACAGCTGATTGACCACCCAAACAGCTGATAGGCTGCCTAAACATCTGATTGTCAGCTCAAAAACCTGATAAGCCGCTCAAACAGCTGACTGGCAGCCAAAAAAGCTGATTGGTCACTCAAACAGCTGATTGGCTGCCCAAAAAGCTGATTATCTGCTCAAACAGCTGATTGGCTGCCCATGCAGCTAATTGGTAGCCCAAACAGCTGAATGGCTACCCAAACAGCTGATTGGCAGCTCAAACAGCAGATTTGCCACCCAAACAGCTGATTGGCCACCCAAACAGCTGATTGACCACCAAAACAGATGATTGGCCACTCAAGAAGCTGATTATCCACCCAAACAGCTCACTGGCAGCTCAAACAGCTGATTGGCCGACCAAATAGCTGATGAGCAACCTAAAAAGCCGATTTTCCGGTCAAACAGCTGATTGGCCGCCTAAACAGCTGATTGGTTGCCCAAACAGCTGATTGGCCGCCCAAACAGCCGATCAGCCGCCCAAACTGGTGATTGGGCACCAAAACAGCTGATTGGCTGCTCAAACAGCTGATTGGTCGCCCAAACAGCTGATTGGCCACCCAAAAAGCTGATTGGTCACCCAAACAGCTAAGTTTCCGGTCAAACAGCTGATTGGACGCCTTCACAGCTGATTGACAGCTCAAACAGCTGATTGGCTGCCCAAACAGGGAATTGACTGCCAAGAATGATGATTGGCCGCCCAAACAGCTGATTGGCGGCCAAAAAAGCTGATTGCAAGCCCAAACAGCTGATTACCCGCCCAAACAGCTGATTACCTGCCCAAACAGCTGATTGGCAGACCAAACCGCTTATTGGCCACCCAAACAGCTGATTGGCAGCCTAAACAACTAATTGGCAGCTCAAACATATGATATGTAGCCCAAACAGCTGTTTGGCTGCCCAAACAGCTGATTGGTAGCCAATAGAGCTTATTGGCAGCAAAAACAGCTGATACGCTGCCCAAACAGCTGATTGGCAACTCATATTAGCTGATTATCAGCCAAAACAAACTGATTGGCCACCCAAACAGCTGATTGACCACCAAAACAGATGATTGGCCAATCAAGAAGCTGATTATCCACCCAAACAGCTCACTGGCAGCTCAAACAGCTGATTGGCCGACCAAATAGCTGATGAGCAACCTAAACAGCCGATTTTCCGGTCAAACAGCTGATTGGCCGCCTAAACAGCTGATTGGTTGCTAAAACAGCTGATTGGCCGCCCAAACAGCTGATCAGCCGCCCAAACTGGTGATTGGGCACCAAAACAGCTGATTGGCTGCTCAAACAGCTGATTGGTCGCCCAAACAGCTGATTGACCACCCAAAAAGCTGAATGGTCACCACAACAGCTAATTTTCCGGTCAAACAGCTGATTGGACGCCTTAACAGCTGATTGACAGCTCAAACAGCTGATTGGCTGCCCAAACAGGGAATGGACTGCCAAAAATGCTGATTGGCCGCCCAAACAGCTGATTGGCGGCCAAAAAAGCTGATTGCCAGCCCAAACAGCTGATTAACCGCCCAAACAGCTGATTACCTACCCAAACAGCTGATTGGCAGACCAAACCGCTTAATGGCCACCCAAACAGCTGATTGGCAGCCTAAACAACTAATTGGCAGCTCAAAGAGCTGATCTGTAGCCCAAACAGCTGTTCGGCCCGCCCAAACAGCTGATTGGCAGCCAAAAGAGCTTATTGGCCGCAAAAACTGCTGATACGCTGCCCAAACAGCTGATTGGCAACCCAAATTAGCTGATTATCAGCCAAAACAGCTGATTGGCCACCTAAAAAGCTAATTGGCCGCCCAAACAGCTGATTAGCCACACCAAAAGTGGATTGGCAACCAAAACAGCGACTAGCTGCCAAGACAGCTTTTTGGCAGCCAAAACAGCTGATTGGCAGACCAAGCAGCTGATTGGCAGACCAAGCAGCTGATTGGCTGCCCGAACAGCTGATTGGCAGACCAAACAGCTGATTGGCCACCCAAACAGCTGATTGGCAGTCAAAACAGTGGATTTGTTGCCCAAAGAGCTGATTGGCAGTTCAAACAGCTGATTGGGCAACCAATCCACTGTTTTTACTGCCCAACCAGCTGATTGGTACCCCAAACAGCTGATTGGCCGCCCAAACAGCTGATTGGCAGACCAAATAGCTGATTAGCAGACCAAACAGCTGATTAGCCGCCCGAAAAGATGATTGACCGCCAAAACTGCTGATTGGCCGCTTAAACAGGTGATTGGCACTCCAAACAGCTGATTGGCAAACCAAACAGCTGATTGGCAGCACAAAAAGTTGATTGGCAGCCCAAACAGCTGATTGCCCGCCCAGACAGCTGAATGCCTCCCAAACTGCGCATTGACTGCCCTAACAGCTGATGGTCATCCAAACAGCTTATTGGTAACCTAAACAGGTTATTGGCAGCCTAAACAGCTGATTAGCCACCCAAACAGCTGATTGGCTGGTCAAACCGCTGATTGGAAGACAAGAAAGCTGATTAGCAGCTCAAACAATTGATTGGCCTCCCAAACAGCTGATTGGCCGCCTAAACAGCTGTTGGACCGCTCAAACAGCTGATTGGGTGCCCAGACAGCTGATTGCCACCCAAACAGCTATTTGGCTGCCAATACAGCAGATTGACCGTCCAAAAAGGTGATTGGCAGCCCAAAAACTGATTTGCTGCCCAAACAACTGATTGGCCTCCCAAACAGCTGATTGGCAGCCTAAACAGCTCATTGGTAGTTCAAACAGGTGATTGGCCGCTCAAACAGGTGATTGGCCGCCCAAACAGCTGATTGGCAGCTCAAACAGCTGATTTGCCACCCAAACAGCTGATTAGCCACCCAAACAGCTGATTGGCCACCAAAACAGATGATTGGCAGATCAAGAAGCTGATTATCCGGCCAAACAGCTGACTGGCTGCTCAAAAAGCTGATTGGCCGAACAAATAGCTGATTAGCAACCTAAACAGCTGATTTTCCGGTCAAACAGCTGATTGGCCGCCTAAACAGCTGATTGGTTGCCCAAAAAGCTGATTGGCCGCCCAAACAGCTGATCAGCCGCCCAAACTGGTGATTGGGCACCGAAACAGCTGATTGGCTGCTCAAACAGCTGATTGGTCGCCCAAACAGCTGATTGGCCACCAAAAAAGCTGATTTGTCACCCAAAAAGCTAATTTTCCTGTCAAACAGCTGATTGGACGCCTTCACAGCTGATTGACAGCTCAAACAGCTGATTGGCTGCCCAAACAGGGAATTGACTGCCAAAAATGCTGATTGGCCGCCCAAACAGCTGATTGGCGGCCAAAAAAGCTGATTGCCATCCCAAACAGCTGATTAACCGCCCAAACAGCTGATTACCTGCCCAAACAGCTGATTGGCAGACCAAACCGCTTATTGGCCACCCAAACAGCTGATTGGCAGCCTAAACAACTAATTGGCAGCTCAAACAGCTGATCTGTAGCCCAAACAGCTGTTTGGCCGCCCAAACAGCTGTTTGGCCGCCCAAACAGCTGATTGGCAGCCAAAAGAGCTTATTGGCAGCAAAAACAGCTGATACGCTGCCCAAACAGCTGATTGGTAACCCAAATTACCAAATTATCAGCCAAAACAGCTGATTGGCCACCCAAAAAGCTAATTGGCCGCCCAAACAGCTGATTGGCCACCCCAAAAGGGGATTGGCAACCAAAACAGCGACTGGCTGCCAAGACAGCTTTTTGGCAGCCAAAACAGCTGACCGGCAGTCGAAAAAGCTGATTGGCCGCTCAAACAGCTGATTGGCTGCCCAAATCGCTGATTGGCAGCTCAGACAGCAGACTGGCAGCCTAAACAGCTGATTGGCACACCAAGCAGCTGATTGGCCACCTGAACCGCTGATTGGCAGACCCAACAGCTGATTGGCCGCCCAAACAGCTGATTGGCAGTCAAAACAGTGGATTTGTTGCCCAAAGAGCTGATTGGCAGTTCAAACAGCTGATTGGGCAACCAATCCACTGTTTTTACTGCCAAACCAGCTGATTGGTACCCCAAACAGCTGATTGGCCGCCCAAACAGCTGATTGGCAGACCAAATCGCTGATTAGCAGACCAAACAGCTGATTAGCCGTCCAAAAAGATGATTGACCGCCAAAACTGCTGATTGGCCGCTTAAACAGGTGATTGGCACTCCAAACAGCTGATTGGCAACCCAAACAGCTGATTGGCAGCACAAAAAGTTGATTGGCAGCCCAAAAACCTGATTGCCCGCCCAGAGAGCTGATTAACCGCCCAAACTGCGCATTGACCGCCCTAACAGCTGATTGGCCACCCAAACAGCTTATTGGTAACCTAAACAGATTATTGGCAGCCTAAACAGCTGATTAGCCACCCAAACAGCTGATGGCCGGTCAAACTGCTGATAGGAAGACAAGAAAGCTGATTAGCAGCTCTAACAATTGATTGGCCTCCCAAACAGCTGATTGGCAGCCTAAACAGCTGATGGACCGCTCAAACAGCTGATTGGGTGCCCAGAGAGCTGATTGGCAGCCAAAACAGCTGATTGGCTGCCCAAAACGGCTGAGGGGCCGCCCAAACAGCTTATTGGCAGCCAAAATAGCTGATTGACTGCCCAAAAAGCTGATAAGCAGTCAAACAGCTGATTGGCCACCCAAACAGCTGATTGGCCACCCAAACAGCTGATTGGCCGCCCAAACAGCTGATTGGCCGCCCAAACAGCTGATTGACCGCTCAAATACGTGATCAGTTGCCAAACAGCTGACTGGCCTTTCCAAAAAGCTGATTGGCTGCTCAAATGGCTGATTGGCTGCCCAAACAGCTGATAGACAGCCCAAACAGCTGATTGGCAGCCCAAACAGTTGATTGGCCACCCAAACAGCTAATTGGCAGCCAAAAAAGCTGATTGACAGTCTAAAGGGCTGATTGGCAGCTTGAACAGCTGATTGGCCACCCATAGAGCTGATTGGCCACCCAAACAGATTATTAAAAGCCCAAACAGCTGATTGGCAGCCTAAACCACTGATTGGCCACCCGAACAGCTGATTGGCCGCCCAAACAGCTGATTAGTAACCCAAACAGATGATTGGCTGCTCAAACAGCTGATTGGCCTCCCAAACAGTTGATTGGCAGCCAAAAGAGCAATTGGCCACCCAAAAAGCTGATTGTCAGCCTAAACAGTGGACTGTCAGCTCAATCACCTGTTTGGCAGCTATAACAGCTGATTGGTAGCCAAAAAAGCTGACTGGCAGCCCTAAAAGCTGATTGGTCGCTCAAACAGCTGATTGGCTGCCCAAAAAGCTGATTGGCTGCCCATGCAGCTAATTGGTAGCCCAAAAAGCTGAAAGACCACCCAAACAGCTGATTGGCAGCCTAAACATCTGATTGTCAGCTCAAAAACCTGATAAGCCGCTCAAACAGCTGACTGGCAGCCCAAAAAGCTGATTGGTCGCTCAAACAGCTGATTGGCTGCCCAAAAAGCTGATTATCTGCTCAAACAGCTGATTGGTTGCCCATGCAGCTAATTGGTAGCCCAAACAGCTGATTGACCACCCAAACAGCTGATTGGCTGCCTAAACATCTGATTGTCAGCTCAAAAACCTTTTTAGCCGCTCAAACAGCTGAATGGCTACCCAAACAGCTGATTGGCAGCTCAAACAGCAGATTTGCCACCCAAACAGCTGATTGGCCACCCAAACAGCTGATTGACCACCAAAACAGATGATTGGCCACTCAAAAAGCTGATTATCCACCCAAACAGCTCACTGGCAGCTCAAACAGCTGATTGGCCGACCAAATAGCTGATGAGCAACCTAAAAAGCCGATTTTCCGGTCAAACAGCTGATTGGCCGCCTAAACAGCTGATTGGTTGCCCAAACAGCTGATTGGCCGCCCAAACAGCCGATCAGCCGCCCAAACTGGTGATTGGGCACCAAAACAGCTGATTGGCTGCTCAAACAGCTGATTGGTCGCCCAAACAGCTGATTGGCCACCCAAAAAGCTGATTGGTCACCCAAACAGCTAAGTTTCCGGTCAAACAGCTGATTGGACGCCTTCACAGCTGATTGACAGCTCAAACAGCTGATTGGCTGCCCAAACAGGGAATTGACTGCCAAAAATGATGATTGGCCGCCCAAACAGCTGATTGGCGGCCAAAAAAGCTGATTGCAAGCCCAAACTGCTGATTACCCGCCCAAACAGCTGATTACCTGCCCAAACAGCTGATTGGCAGACCAAACCGCTTATTGGCCACCCAAACAGCTGATTGGCAGCCTAAACAACTAATTGGCAGCTCAAACATATGATATGTAGCCCAAACAGCTGTTTGGCTGCCCAAACAGCTGATTGGTAGCCAATAGAGCTTATTGGCAGCAAAAACAGCTGATACGCTGCCCAAACAGCTGATTGGCAACCATATTAGCTGATTATCAGCCAAAACAAAGCTGATTGGCCACCCAAAACAGCTGATTGACCACCAAAACAGATGATTGGCCAATCAAAAGCTGATTATCCACCCAAACAGCTCACTGGCAGCTCAAACAGCTGATTGGCCGACCAAATAGCTGATGAGCAACATAAACAGCCGATTTTCCGGTCAAACAGCTGATTGGCCGCCTAAACAGCTGATTGGTTGCTGAAACAGCTGATTGGCCGCCCAAACAGCTGATCAGCGCCCAAACTGGTGATTGGGCACCAAAACAGCTGATTGGCTGCTCAAACAGCTGATTGGTCGCCCAAACAGCTGATTGACCACCCAAAAAGCTGATTGGTCACCACAACAGCTAATTTTCCGGTCAAACAGCTGATTGGACGCCTTAACAGCTGATTGACAGCTCAAACAGCTGATTGGCTGCCCAAACAGGGAATGGACTGCCAAAAATGCTGATTGGCCGCCCAAACAGCTGATTGGCGGCCAAAAAAGCTGATTGCCAGCCCAAACAGCTGATTAACCGCCCAAACAGCTGATTACCTACCCAAACAGCTGATTGGCAGAGCAAACCGCTTAATGGCCACCCAAACAGCTGATTGGCAGCCTAAACAACTAATTGGCAGCTCAAAGAGCTGATCTGTAGCCCAAACAGCTGTTCGGCCGCCCAAACAGCTGATTGGCAGCCAAAAGAGCTTATTGGCAGCAAAAACTGCTGATACGCTGCCCAAACAGCTGATTGGCAACCCAAATTAGCTGATTATCAGCCAAAACAGCTGATTGGCCACCTAAAAAGCTAATTGGCCGCCCAAACAGCTGATTAGCCACCCCAAAAGTGGATTGGCAACCAAAACAGCTGACTAGCTGCCAAGACAGCTTTTTGGCAGCCAAAACAGCTGATTGGCAGACCAAGCAGGTGATTGGCCGCCCGAACAGCTGATTGGCAGACCAAACAGCTGATTGGCCACCCAAACAGCTGATTGGCAGTCAAAACAGTGGATTTGTTGCCCAAAGAGCTGATTGGCAGTTCAAACAGCTGATTGGGCAACCAATCCACTGTTTTTACTGCCCAACCAGCTGATTGGTACCCCAAACAGCTGATTGGCCGCCCAAACCGCTGATTGGCAGACCAAATAGCTGATTAGCAGACCAAACAGCTGATTAGCCGCCCGAAAAGATGATTGACCGCCAAAACTGCTGATTGGCCGCTTAAACAGGTGATTGGCACTCAAAACAGCTGATTGGCAAACCAAACAGCTGATTGGCAGCACAAAAGTTGATTGGCAGCCCAAACAGCTGATTGCCCGCCCAGACAGCTGAATGGCCTCCCAAACAGCTTATTGGTAACCTAAACAGGTTATTGGCAGCCTAAACAGCTGATTAGCCACCCAAACAGCTGATTGGCTGGTCAAACCGCTGATTGGAAGACAAGAAAGCTGATTAGCAGCTCAAACAATTGATTGGCCTCCCAAACAGCTGATTGGCCGCCTAAACAGCTGTTGGACCGCTCAAACAGCTGATTGGGTGCCCAGACAGCTGATTGCCACCCAAACAGCTATTTGGCTGCCAATACAGCAGATTGACCGTCCAAAAAGGTGATTGGCAGCCCAAAAAACTGATTTGCTGCCCAAACAACTGATTGGCCTCCCAAACAGCTGATTGGCAGCCTAAACAGCTCATTGGTAGTTCAAACAGGTGATTGGCCGCTCAAACAGGTGATTGGCCGCCCAAACAGCTGATTGGCAGCTCAAACAGCTGATTTGCCACCCAAACAGGGAATTGACTGCCAAAAATGATGATTGGCCGCCCAAACAGCTGATTGGCGGCCAAAAAAGCTGATTGCAAGCCCAAACAGCTGATTACCCGCCCAAACAGCTGATTACCTGCCCAAACAGCTGATTGGCAGACCAAACCGCTAATTGGCCACCCAAACAGCTGATTGGCAGCCTAAACAACTAATTGGCAGCTCAAACATATGATATGTAGCCCAAACAGCTGTTTGGCTGCCCAAACAGCTGATTGGTAGCCAATAGAGCTTATTGGCAGCAAAAACAGCTGATACGCTGCCCAAACAGCTGATTGGCAACTCATATTAGCTGATTATCAGCCAAAACAAACTGATTGGCCACCCAAACAGCTGATTGACCACCAAAACAGATGATTGGCCAATCAAGAAGCTGATTATCCACCCAAACAGCTCACTGGCAGCTCAAACAGCTGATTGGCCGACCAAATAGCTGATGAGCAACATAAACAGCCGATTTTCCGGTCAAACAGCTGATTGGCCGCCTAAACAGCTGATTGGTTGCTGAAACAGCTGATTGGCCGCCCAAACAGCTGATCAGCCGCCCAAACTGGTGATTGGGCACCAAAACAGCTGATTGGCTGCTCAAACAGCTGATTGGTCGCCCAAACAGCTGATTGACCACCCAAAAAGCTGATTGGTCACCACAACAGCTAATTTTCCGGTCAAACAGCTGATTGGACGCCTTAACAGCTGATTGACAGCTCAAACAGCTGATTGGCTGCCCAAACAGGGAATGGACTGCCAAAAATGCTGATTGGCCGCCCAAACAGCTGATTGGCGGCCAAAAAAGCTGATTGCAAGCCCAAACAGCTGATTAACCGCCCAAACAGCTGATTACCTACCCAAACAGCTGATTGGCAGACCAAACCGCTTAATGGCCACCCAAACAGCTGATTGGCAGCCTAAACAACTAATTGGCAGCTCAAAGAGCTGATCTGTAGCCCAAGCAGCTGTTCGGCCGCCCAAACAGCTGATTGGCAGCCAAAAGAGCTTATTGGCAGCAAAAACTGCTGATACGCTGCCCAAACAGCTGATTGGCAACCCAAATTAGCTGATTATCAGCCAAAACAGCTGATTGGCCACCTAAAAAGCTAATTGGCCGCCCAAACAGCTGATTAGCCACCCCAAAAGTGGATTGGCAACCAAAACAGCGACTAGCTGCCAAGACAGCTTTTTGGCAGCCAAAACAGCTGATTGGCAGACCAAGCAGCTGATTGGCCGCCCGAACAGCTGATTGGCAGACCAAACAGCTGATTGGCCACCCAAACAGCTGATTGGCAGTCAAAACAGTGGATTTGTTGCCCAAAGAGCTGATTGGCAGTTCAAACAGCTGATTGGGCAACCAATCCACTGTTTTTACTGCCCAACCAGCTGATTGGTACCCCAAACAGCTGATTGGCCGCCCAAACCGCTGATTGGCAGACCAAATAGCTGATTAGCAGACCAAACAGCTGATTAGCCGCCCGAAAAGATGATTGACCGCCAAAACTGCTGATTGGCCGCTTAAACAGGTGATTGGCACTCCAAACAGCTGATTGGCAAACCAAACAGCTGATTGGCAGCACAAAAAGTTGATTGGCAGCCCAAACAGCTGATTGCCCGCCCAGACAGCTGAATGGCCTCCCAAACTGCGCATTGACTGCCCTAACAGCTGATTGGCCACCCAAACAGCTTATTGGTAACCTAAACAGGTTATTGGCAGCCTAAACAGCTGATTAGCCACCCAAACAGCTGATTGGCTGGTCAAACCGCTGATTGGAAGACAAGAAAGCTGATTAGCAGCTCAAACAATTGATTGGCCTCCCAAACAGCTGATTGGCCGCCTAAACAGCTGTTGGACCGCTCAAACAGCTGATTGGGTGCCCAGACAGCTGATTGCCACCCAAACAGCTATTTGGCTGCCAATACAGCAGATTGACCGTCCAAAAAGGTGATTGGCAGCCCAAAAAACTGATTTGCTGCCCAAACAACTGATTGGCCTCCCAAACAGCTGATTGCAGCCCTAAACAGCTCATTGGTAGTTCAAACAGGTGATTGGCCGCTCAAACAGGTGATTGGCCGCCCAAACAGCTGATTGGCAGCTCAAACAGCTGATTTGCCACCCAAACAGCTGATTAGCCACCCAAACAGCTGATTGGCACCAAAACAGATGATTGGCAGATCAAGAAGCTGATTATCCGGCCAAACAGCTGACTGGCTGCTCAAAAAGTTGATTGGCCGAACAAATAGCTGATTAGCAACCTAAACAGCTGATTTTCCGGTCAAACAGCTGATTGGCCGCCTAAACAGCTGATTGGTTGCCAAACAGCTGATTGGCCGCCCAAACAGCTGATCAGCCGCCCAAACTGGTGATTGGGCACCGAAACAGCTGATTGGCTGCTCAAACAGCTGATTGGTCGCCCAAACAGCTGATTGGCCACCAAAAAGCTGATTTGTCACCCAAACAGCTAATTTTCCGGTCAAACAGCTGATTGGACGCCTTCACAGCTGATTGACAGCTCAAACAGCTGATTGGCTGCCCAAACAGGGAATTGACTGCCAAAAATGCTGATTGGCCGCCCAAACAGCTGATTGGCGGCCAAAAAGCTGATTGCCATCCCAAACAGCTGATTAACCGCCCAAACAGCTGATTACCTGCCCAAACAGCTGATTGGCAGACCAAACCGCTTATTGGCCACCCAAACAGCTGATTGGCAGCCTAAACAACTAATTGGCAGCTCAAACAGCTGATTGTAGCCCAAACAGCTGTTTGGCCGCCCAAACAGCTGATTGGCAGCCAAAAGTGCTTATTGGCAGCAAAAACAGCTGATACGCTGCCCAAACAGCTGATTGGCAACCCAAACTAGCTGATTATCAGCCAAAACAGCTGATTGGCCACCCAAAAAGCTAATTGGCCGCCCAAACAGCGGATTGGCCACCCCAAAAGGGGATTGGCAACCAAAACAGCGACTGGCTGCCAAGACAGCTTTTTGGCAGCCAAAACAGCTGACCGGCAGTCAAAAAAGCTGATTGGCCGCCCAAACAGCTGATTGGCTGCCCAAATCGCTGATTGGCAGCTCAGACAGCAGACTGGCAGCCTAAACAGCTGATTGGCACACCAAGCAGCTGATTGGCCAACTGAACAGCTGATTGGCAGACCAAACAGCTGATTGGCCGCCCAAACAGCTGATTGGCAGTCAAAACAGTGGATTTGTTGCCCAAAGAGCTGATTGGCAGTTCAAACAGCTGATTGGGCAACCAATCCACTGTTTTTACTGCCCAACCAGCTGATTGGTACCTAAAACAGCTGATTGGCCGCCCAAACAGCTGATTGGCAGACCAAATCGCTGATTAGCAGACCAAACAGCTGATTAGCCGTCCAAAAAGATGATTGACCGCCAAAACTGCTGATTGGCCGCTTAAAGAGTAGATTGGCACTCCAAACAGCTGATTGGCAACCCAAACAGCTGATTGGCAGCACAAAAAGTTGATTGGCAGCCCAAACACCTGATTGCCCGCCCAGAGAGCTGATTAACCGCCCAAACTGCGCATTGACCGCCCTAACAGCTGATTGGCCACCCAAACAGCTTATTGGTAACCTAAACAGATTATTGGCAGCCTAAACAGCTGATTAGCCACCCAAACAGCTGATGGCCGGTCAAACTGCTGATAGGAAGACAAGAAAGCTGATTAGCAGCTCTAACAATTGATTGGCCTCCCAAACAGCTGATTGGCAGCCTAAACAGCTGATGAACCGCTCAAACAGCTGATTGGGTGCCCAGAGAGCTGATTGGCAGCCAAAACAGCTGATTGGCTGCCCAAAACGGCTGAGGGGCCGCCCAAACAGCTTATTGGCAGCCAAAATAGCTGATTGACTGCCCAAAAGCTGATAAGCAGTCAAACAGCTGATTGGCCGCCCAAACAACTGATTGGCCGCCCAAACAGCTGATTGGCCGCCCAAACAGCTGATTGACCGCTCAAATACGTGATTAGTTGCCAAACAGCTGACTGGCCTTTCCAAAAAGCTGATTGGCTGCTCAAATGGCTGATTGGCTGCCCAAACAGCTGATAGACAGCCCAAACAGCTGATTGGCAGCTCAAACAGTTGATTGGCCACCCAAACAGCTAATTGGCAGCCAAAAAAGCTGATTGACAGTCTAAAGGGCTGATTGGCAGCTTAAACAGCTGATTGGCCACCCATAGAGCTGATTGGCCACCCAAACAGATTATTAAAAGTCCAAACAGCTGATTGGCAGCCTAAACCACTGATTGGCCACCCGAAAAGCTGATTGGCCGCCCAAACAGCTGATTAGTAACCCAAACAGATGATTGGCTGCTCAAACAGCTGATTGGCCTCCCAAACAGTTGATTGGCAGCCAAAAGAGCAATTGGCCACCCAAAAAGCTGATTGTCAGCCTAAACAGCGGACTGTCAGCTCAATCAGCTGTTTGGCAGCTATAACAGCTGATTGGTAGCCAAAAAAGCTGACTGGCAGCCCTAAAAGCTGATTGGTCGCTCAAACAGCTGATTGGCTGCCCAAAAAGCTGATTGGCTGCCCATGCAGCTAATTGGTAGCCCAAACAGCTGAAAGACCACCCAAACAGCTGATTGGCAGCCTAAACAGCTCATTGTAGTTCAAACAGGTGATTGGCCGCTCAAACAGGTGATTGGCCGCCCAAACAGCTGATTGGCAGCTCAAACAGCTGATTTGCCACCCAAACAGCTGATTAGCCACCCAAACAGCTGATTGGCCACCAAAACAGATGATTGGCAGATCAAGAAGCTGATTATCCGGCCAAACAGCTGACTGGCTGCTCAAAAAGCTGATTGGCCGAACAAATAGCTGATTAGCAACCTAAACAGCTGATTTTCCGGTCAAACAGCTGATTGGCCGCCTAAACAGCTGATTGGTTGCCCAAACAGCTGATTGGCCGCCCAAACAGCTGATCAGCCGCCCAAACTGGTGATTGGGCACCGAAACAGCTGATTGGCTGCTCAAACAGCTGATTGGTCGCCCAAACAGCTGATTGGCCACCAAAAAAGCTGATTTGTCACCCAAACAGCTAATTTTCCGGTCAAACAGCTGATTGGACGCCTTCACAGCTGATTGACAGCTCAAACAGCTGATTGGCTGCCCAAACAGGGAATTGACTGCCAAAAATGCTGATTGGCCGCCCAAACAGCTGATTGGCGGCCAAAAAAGCTGATTGCCATCCCAAACAGCTGATTAACCGCCCAAACAGCTGATTACCTGCCCAAACAGCTGATTGGCAGACCAAACCGCTTATTGGCCACCCAAACAGCTGATTGGCAGCCTAAACAACTAATTGGCAGCTCAAACAGCTGATCTGTAGCCCAAACAGCTGTTTGGCCGCCCAAAAAGCTGATTGGCAGCCAAAAGAGCTTATTGGCAGCAAAAACAGCTGATACGCTGCCCAAACAGCTGATTGGCAACCCAAATTACCAAATTATCAGCCAAAACAGCTGATTGGCCACCCAAAAAGCTAATTGGCCGCCTAAACAGCTGATTGGCCACCCCAAAAGGGGATTGGCAACCAAAACAGCGACTGGCTGCCAAGACAGCTTTTTGGCAGCCAAAACAGCTGACCGGCAGTCAAAAAAGCTGATTGGCCGCCCAAACAGCTGATTGGCTGCCCAAATCGCTGATTGGCAGCTCAGACAGCAGACTGGCAGCCTAAACAGCTGATTGGCACACCAAGCAGCTGATTGGCCACCTGAACCGCTGATTGGCAGACCAAACAGCTGATTGGCTGCCCAAACAGCTGATTGGCAGTCAAAACAGTGGATTTGTTGCCCAAAGAGCTGATTGGCAGTTCAAACAGCTGATTGGGCAACCAATCCACTGTTTTTACTGCCCAACCAGCTGATTGGTACCCCAAACAGCTGATTGGCCGCCCAAACAGCTGATTGGCAGACCAAATCGCTGATTAGCAGACCAAACAGCTGATTAGCCGTCCAAAAAGATGATTGACCGCCAAAACTGCTGATTGGCCGCTTAAACAGTAGATTGGCACTCCAAACAGCTGATTGGCAACCCAAACAGCTGATTGGCAGCACAAAAAGTTGATTGGCAGCCCAAACACCTGATTGCCCGCCCAGAGAGCTGATTAACCGCCCAAACTGCGCATTGACCGCCCTAACAGCTGATTGGCCACCCAAACAGCTTATTGGTAACCTAAAAAGATTATTGGCAGCCTAAACAGCTGATTAGCCACCCAAACAGCTGATGGCCGGTCAAACTGCTGATAGGAAGACAAGAAAGCTGATTAGCAGCTCTAACAATTGATTGGCCTTCCAAACAGCTGATTGGCAGCCTAAACAGCTGATGGACCGCTCAAACAGCTGATTGGGTGCCCAGAGAGCTGATTGGCAGCCAAAACAGCTGATTGGCTGCCCAAAACGGCTGAGGGGCCGCCCAAACAGCTTATTGGCAGCCAAAATAGCTGATTGACTGCCCAAAAAGCTGATAAGCAGTCAAACAGCTGATTGGCCGCCCAAACAGCTGATTGGCCACCCAAACAGCTGATTGGCCGCCCAAACAGCTGATTGGCCGCCCAAACAGCTGATTGACCGCTCAAATACGTGATCAGTTGCCAAACAGCTGACTGGCCTTTCCAAAAAGCTGATTGGCTGCTCAAATGGCTGATTGGCTGCCCAAACAGCTGATAGACAGCCCAAACAGCTGATTGGCAGCCCAAACAGTTGATTGGCCACCCAAACAGCTAATTGGCAGCCAAAAAGCTGATTGACAGTCTAAAGGGCTGATTGGCAGCTTAAACAGCTGATTGGCCACCCATAGAGCTGATTGGCCACCCAAACAGATTATTAAAAGCCCAAACAGCTGATTGGCAGCCTAAACCACTGATTGGCCACCCGAACAGCTGATTGGCCGCCCAAACAGCTGATTAGTAACCCAAACAGATGATTGGCTGCTCAAACAGCTGATTGGCCTCCCAAACAGTTGATTGGCAGCCAAAAGAGCAATTGGCCACCCAAAAAGCTGATTGTCAGCCTAAACAGCGGACTGTCAGCTCAATCAGCTGTTTGGCAGCTATAACAGCTGATTGGTAGCCAAAAAAGCTGACTGGCAGCCCTAAAAGCTGATTGGTCGCTCAAACAGCTGATTGGTTGCCCAAAAAGCTGATTGGCTGCCCATGCAGCTAATTGGTAGCCCAAACAGCTGAAAGACCACCCAAACAGCTGATTGGCAGCCTAAACATCTGATTGTCAGCTCAAAAACCTGATAAGCCGCTCAAACAGCTGACTGGCAGCCCAAAAAGCTGATTGGTCGCTCAAACAGCTGATTGGCTGCCCAAAAAGCTGATTATCTGCTCAAACAGCTGATTGGCTGCCCATGCAGCTAATTGGTAGCCCAAACAGCTGATTGACCACCCAAACAGCTGATTGGCTGCCTAAACATCTGATTGTCAGCTCAAAAACCTTTTTAGCCGCTCAAACAGCTGAATAGCTACCCAAACAGCTGATTGGCAGCTCAAACAGCAGATTTGCCACCCAAACAGCTGATTGGCCACCCAAACAGCTGATTGACCACCAAAACAGATGATTGGCCACTCAAGAAGCTGATTATCCACCCAAACAGCTCACTGGCAGCTCAAACAGCTGATTGGCCGACCAAATAGCTGATGAGCAACCTAAAAAGCCGATTTTCCGGTCAAACAGCTGATTGGCCGCCTAAAAAGCTGATTGGTTGCCCAAACAGCTGATTGGCCGCCCAAACAGCCGATCAGCCGCCCAAACTGGTGATTGGGCACCAAAACAGCTGATTGGCTGCTCAAACAGCTGATTGGTCGCCCAAACAGCTGATTGGCCACCCAAAAAGCTGATTGGTCACCCAAACAGCTAAGTTTCCGGTCAAACAGCTGATTGGACGCCTTCACAGCTGATTGACAGCTCAAACAGCTGATTGGCTGCCCAAACAGGGAATTGACTGCCAAAAATGATGATTGGCCGCCCAAACAGCTGATTGGCGGCCAAAAAAGCTGATTGCAAGCCCAAACAGCTGATTAACCGCCCAAACAGCTGAATACCTGCCCAAACAGCTGATTGGCAGACCAAACCGCTTATTGGCCACCCAAACACCTGATTGGCAGCCTAAACAACTAATTGGCAGCTCAAACATATGATATGTAGCCCAAACAAATGTTTGGCTGCCCAAACAGCTGATTGGCAGCCAAAAGAGCTTATTGGCAGCAAAAACAGCTGATACGCTGCCCAAACAGCTGATTGGCAACCCATATTAGCTGATTATCAGCCAAAACAGCTGATTGGCCACCCAAACAGCTGATTGACCACCAAAACAGATGATTGGCCAATCAAGAAGCTGATTATCCACCCAAACAGCTCACTGGCAGCTCAAACAGCTGATTGGCCGACCAAATAGCTGATGAGCAACCTAAACAGCCGATTTTCCGGTCAAACAGCTGATTGGCCGCCTAAACAGCTGATTGGTTGCTCAAACAGCTGATTGGCCGCCCAAACAGCTGATCAGCCGCCCAAACTGGTGATTGGGCACCAAAACAGCTGATTGGCTGCTCAAACAGATGATTGGTCGCCCAAACAGCTGATTGGCCACCCAAAAAGCTGATTGGTCACCAAAACAGCTAATTTTCCGGTCAAACAGCTGATTGGACGCCTTAACAGCTGATTGACAGCTCAAACAGCTGATTGGCTGCCCAAACAGGGAATGGACTGCCAAAAATGCTGATTGGCCGCCCAAACAGCTGATTGGCGGCCAAAAAAGCTGATTGCCAGCCCAAACAGCTGATTAACCGCCCAAACAGCTGATTACCTGCCCAAACAGCTGATTGGCAGACCAAACCGCTTAATGGCCACCCAAACAGCTGATTGGCAGCCTAAACAACTAATTGGCAGCTCAAAGAGCTGATCTGTAGCCCAAACAGCTGTTCGGCCGCCCAAACAGCTGATTGGCAGCCAAAAGAGCTTATTGGCAGCAAAAACTGCTGATACGCTGCCCAAACAGCTGATTGGCAACCCACATTAGCTGATTATCAGCCAAAACAGCTGATTGGCCACCTAAAAAGCTAATTGGCCGCCCAAACAGCTGATTAGCCACCCCAAAAGTGGATTGGCAACCAAAACAGCGACTAGCTGCCAAGACAGCTTTTTGGCAGCCAAAACAGCTGATTGGCAGACCAAGCAGCTGATTGGCCACCCGAACAGCTGATTGGCAGACCAAACAGCTGATTGGCCACCCAAACAGCTGATTGGCAGTCAAAACAGTGGATTTGTTGCCCAAAGAGCTGATTGGCAGTTCAAACAGCTGATTGGGCAACCAATCCACTGTTTTTACTGCCCAACCAGCTGATTGGTACCCCAAACAGCTGATTGGCCGCCCAAACAGCTGATTGGCAGACCAAATAGCTGATTAGCAGACCAAACAGCTGATTAGCCGCCCGAAAAGATGATTGACCGCCAAAACTGCTGATTGGCCGCTTAAACAGGTGATTGGCACTCCAAACAGCTGATTGGCAAACCAAACAGCTGATTGGCAGCACAAAAAGTTGATTGGCAGCCCAAACAGCTGATTGCCCGCCCAGACAGCTGAATGGCCTCCCAAACTGCGCATTGACTGCCCTAACAGCTGATTGGCCACCCAAACAGCTTATTGGTAACCTAAACAGGTTATTGGCAGCCTAAACAGCTGATTAGCCACCCAAACAGCTGATTGGCTGGTCAAACCGCTGATTGGAAGACAAGAAAGCTGATTAGCAGCTCAAACAATTGATTGGCCTCCCAAACAGCTGATTGGCCGCCTAAACAGCTGTTGGACCGCTCAAACAGCTGATTGGGTGCCCAGACAGCTGATTGCCACCCAAACAGCTATTTGGCTGCCAATACAGCAGATTGACCGTCCAAAAAGGTGATTGGCAGCCCAAAAAACTGATTTGCTGCCCAAACAACTGATTGGCCTCCCAAACAGCTGATTGGCAGCCTAAACAGCTCATTGGTAGTTCAAACAGGTGATTGGCCGCTCAAACAGGTGATTGGCCGCCCAAACAGCTGATTGGCAGCTCAAACAGCTGATTTGCCACCCAAACAGCTGATTAGCCACCCAAACAGCTGATTGGCCACCAAAACAGATGATTGGCAGATCAAGAAGCTGATTATCCGGCCAAACAGCTGACTGGCTGCTCAAAAAGCTGATTGGCCGAACAAATAGCTGATTAGCAACCTAAACAGCTGATTTTCCGGTCAAACAGCTGATTGGCCGCCTAAACAGCTGATTGGTTGCCCAAACAGCTGATTGGCCGCCCAAACAGCTGATCAGCCGCCCAAACTGGTGATTGGGCACCGAAACAGCTGATTGGCTGCTCAAACAGCTGATTGGTCGCCCAAACAGCTGATTGGCCACCAAAAAAGCTGATTTGTCACCCAAACAGCTAATTTTCCGGTCAAACAGCTGATTGGACGCCTTCACAGCTGATTGACAGCTCAAACAGCTGATTGGCTGCCCAAACAGGGAATTGACTGCCAAAAATGCTGATTGGCCGCCCAAACAGCTGATTGGCGGCCAAAAAAGCTGATTGCCATCCCAAACAGCTGATTAACCGCCCAAACAGCTGAATACCTGCCCAAACAGCTGATTGGCAGACCAAACCGCTTATTGGCCACCCAAACAGCTGATTGGCAGCCTAAACAACTAATTGGCAGCTCTAACAGCTGATCTCTAGCCCAAACAGCTGTTTGGCCGCCCAAACAGCTGATTGGCAGCCAAAAGAGCTTATTGGCAGCAAAAACAGCTGATACGCTGCCCAAACAGCTGATTGGCAACCCAAATTACCAAATTATCAGCCAAAACAGCTGATTGGCCACCCAAAAAGCTAATTGGCCGCCCAAACAGCTGATTGGCCACCCCAAAAGGGGATTGGCAACCAAAACAGCGACTGGCTGCCAAGACAGCTTTTTGGCAGCCAAAACAGCTGACCGGCAGTCAAAAAAGCTGATTGGCCGCCCAAACAGCTGATTGGCTGCCCAAATCGCTGATTGGCAGCTCAGACAGCAGACTGGCAGCCTAAACAGCTGATTGGCACACCAAGCAGCTGATTGGCCACCTGAACAGCATATTGGCAGACCAAACAGCTGATTGGCCGCCCAAACAGCTGATTGGCAGTCAAAACAGTGGATTTGTTGCCCAAAGAGCTGATTGGCAGTTCAAACAGTTGATTGGGCAACCAATCCACTGTTTTTACTGCCCAACAAGCTGATTGGTACCCCAAACAGCTGATTGGCCGCCCAAACAGCTGATTGGCAGACCAAATCGCTGATTAGCAGACCAAACAGCTGATTAGCCGTCCAAAAAGATGATTGACCGCCAAAACTGCTGATTGGCCGCTTAAACAGGTGATTGGCACTCCAAACAGCTGATTGGCAACCCAAACAGCTGATTGGCAGCACAAAAAGTTGATTGGCAGCCCAAACACCTGATTGCCCGCCCAGAGAGCTGATTAACCGCCCAAACTGCGCATTGACCGCCCTAACAGCTGATTGTCCACCCAGACAGCTTATTGGTAACCTAAACAGATTATTGGCAGCCTAAACAGCTGATTAGCCACCCAAACAGCTGATGGCCGGTCAAACTGCTGATAGGAAGACAAGAAAGCTGATTAGCAGCTCTAACAATTGATTGGCCTCCCAAACAGCTGATTGGCAGCCTAAACAGCTGATGGACCGCTCAAACAGCTGATTGGGTGCCCAGAGAGCTGATTGGCAGCCAAAACAGCTGATTGGCTGCCCAAAACGGCTGAGGGGCCGCCCAAACAGCTTATTGGCAGCCAAAATAGCTGATTGACTGCCCAAAAAGCTGATAAGCAGTCAAACAGCTGATTGGCCGCCCAAACAGCTGATTGGCCACCCAAACAGCTGATTGGCCGCCCAAACAGCTGATTGGCCGCCCAAACAGCTGATTGACCGCTCAAATACGTGATTAGTTGCCAAACAGCTGACTGGCCTTTCCAAAAAGCTGATTGGCTGCTCAAATGGCTGATTGGCTGCCCAAACAGCTGATAGACAGCCCAAACAGCTGATTGGCAGCCCAAACAGTTGATTGGCCACCCAAACAGCTAATTGGCAGCCAAAAAAGCTGATTGACAGTCTAAAGGGCTGATTGGCAGCTTAAACAGCTGATTGGCCACCCATAGAGCTGATTGGCCACCCAAACAGATTATTAAAAGCCCAAACAGCTGATTGGCAGCCTAAACCACTGATTGGCCACCCGAACAGCTGATTGGCCGCCCAAACAGCTGATTAGTAACCCAAACAGATGATTGGCTGCTCAAACAGCTGATTGGCCTCCCAAACAGTTGATTGGCAGCCAAAAGAGCAATTGGCCACCCAAAAAGCTGATTGTCAGCCTAAACAGCGGACTGTCAGCTCAATCAGCTGTTTGGCAGCTATAACAGCTGATTGGTAGCCAAAAAAGCTGACTGGCAGCCCTAAAAGCTGATTGGTCGCTCAAACAGCTGATTGGCTGCCCAAAAAGCTGATTGGCTGCCCATGCAGCTAATTGGTAGCCCAAACAGCAGAAAGACCACCCAAACAGTTGATTGGCAGCCTAAACATCTGATTGTCAGCTCAAAAACCTGATAAGCCGCTCAAACAGCTGACTGGCAGCCCAAAAAGCTGATTGGTCGCTCAAAGAGCTGATTGGCTGCCCAAAAAGCTGATTATCTGCTCAAACAGCTGATTGGCTGCCCATGCAGCTAATTGGTAGCCCAAACAGCTGATTGACCACCCAAACAGCTGATTGGCTGCCTAAACATCTGATTGTCAGCTCAAAAACCTTTTTAGCCGCTCAAACAGCTGAATGGCTACCCAAACAGCTGATTGGCAGCTCAAACAGCTGATTTGCCACCCAAACAGCTGATTGGCCACCCAAACAGCTGATTGACCACCAAAACAGATGATTGGCCACTCAAGAAGCTGATTATCCACCCAAACAGCTCACTGGCAGCTCAAACAGCTGATTGGCCGACCAAATAGCTGATGAGCAACCTAAAAAGCCGATTTTCCGGTCAAACAGCTGATTGGCCGCCTAAACAGCTGATTGGTTGCCCAAACAGCTGATTGGCCGCCCAAACAGCCGATCAGCCGCCCAAACTGGTGATTGGGCACCAAAACAGCTGATTGGCTGCTCAAACCGCTGATTGGTCGCCCAAACAGCTGATTGGCCACCCAAAAAGCTGATTGGTCACCCAAACAGCTAAGTTTCCGGTCAAACAGCTGATTGGACGCCTTCACAGCTGATTGACAGCTCAAACAGCTGATTGGCTGCCCAAACAGGGAATTGACTGCCAAAAATGATGATTGGCCGCCCAAACAGCTGATTGGCGGCCAAAAAAGCTGATTGCAAGCCCAAACAGCTGATTAACCGCCCAAACAGCTGATTACCTGCCCAAACAGCTGATTGGCAGACCAAACCGCTTATTGGCCACCCAAACAGCTGATTGGCAGCCTAAACAACTAATTGGCAGCTCAAACATATGATATGTAGCCCAAACAGCTGTTTGGCTGCCCAAACAGCTGATTGGCAGCCAAAAGAGCTTATTGGCAGCAAAAACAGCTGATACGCTGCCCAAACAGCTGATTGGCAACCCATATTAGCTGATTATCAGCCAAAACAGCTGATTGGCCACCCAAAAAGCTAATTGGCCGCCCAAACAGCTGATTGGCCACCCCAAAAGTGGATTGGCAACCAAAACAGCGACTGGCTGCCAAGACAGCTTTTTGGCAGCCAAAACAGCTGATTGGCAGACCAAGCAGCTGATTGGCCGCCCGAACAGCTGATTGGCAGACCAAACAGCTGATTGGCCACCCAAATAGCTGATTGGCAGTCAAAACAGTGGAATTGTTGCCCAAAGAGCTGATTGGCAGTTCAAACAGCTGATTGGGCAATCAATCCACTGTTTTTACTGCCCAACCAGGTGATTGGTACCCCAAACAGCTGATTGGCCGCCCAAACAGCTGATTAGCAGACCAAATAGCTGATTAGCAGACCAAACAGCTGATTAGCCGCCCGAAAAGATGATTGACCGCCAAAACTGCTGATTGGCCGCTTAAACAGGTGATTGGCACTCCAAACAGCTGATTGGCAACCCAAACAGCTGATTGGCAGCACAAAAAGTTGATTGGCAGCCCAAACAGCTGATTGCCCGCCCAGACTGCTGATTGGCCGCCCAAACTGTGCATTGACCGCCCTAACAGCTGATTGGCCACCCAAAGAGCTTATTGGTAACCTAATCAGCATATGGGCAGCCAAAACAGCTGATTAGCCACCCAAACAGCTTATTGGCCGGTCAAACCGCTGATTGGAAGACAAGAAAGCTGATTAGCAGCTCAAACAATATATTGGCCTCCCAAACAGCTGATTGGCAGCCTAAACAGCTGATGGACCGCTCAAACAGCTGATTGGGTGCCCAGACAGCTGATTGGCAGCCAAAACAGCTGATTGGCTGCCCAAAATGGCTGAGTGGCCGCCCAAACAGCTTATTGGCAGCCCAAATAGCTGATTGACTGCCCAAACAGCTGATAAGCAGTCAAACAGCTGATTGGCCGCCCAAACAGCTGATTGGCCACCCAAACAGCTGATTGGCCACCCAAACAGCTGATTGGCCGCCCAAACAGCTGATTGACCACTCAAATACGTGATTAGTTGCCAAACAGCTGACTGGCCTTTCCAAAAAGCTGATTGGCTGCTCAAATGGCTGATTGGCTGCCCAAACATTTGATTAGCAGCCCAAACAGCTGATTGGCAGCCCAAACAGTTGATTGGCCACCCAAACAGCTAATTGGCAGCCAAAACAGCTGATTGACAGTCTAAAGGGCTGATTGGCAGCTTAAACAGCTGATTGGCCACCCATAGAGCTGATTGGCCACCCAAACAGATTATTAAAAGCCCAAACAGCTGATTGGCCGCTTAAACCAATGATTGGCCACCCGAACAGCTGATTGGCCGCCCAAACAGCTGATTAGTAGCCCAAACAGATGATTGGCAGCTCAAACAGCTGATTGGCCTCCCAAACAGTTGATTGGCAGCCAAAAGAGCAATTGGCCACCCAAAAAGCTGATTGTCAGCCTAAACAGCAGACTGGCAGCTCAATCAGCTGTTTGGCAGCTATAACAGCTGATTGGTAGCCAAAAAAGCTGACTGGCAGCCCTAAAAGCTGATTGGTCGCTCAAACAGCTGATTGGTTGCCCAAAAAGCTGATTGGCTGCCCATGCAGCTAATTGGTAGCCCAAACAGCTGAAAGACCACCCAAACAGCTGATTGGCTGCCTAAACATCTGATTGTCAGCTCAAAAACCTTTTTAGCCGCTCAAACAGCTGATTGGCAGACCAAACAGCTGATTGGCCACCCAAATAGCTGATTGGCAGTCAAAACAGTGGATTTGTTGCCCAAAGAGCTGATTGGCAGTTCAAACAGCTGATTGGGCAACCAATCCACTGTTTTTACTGCCCAACCAGCTGATTGGTACCCCAAACAGCTGATTGGCCGCCCAAACAGCTGATTGGCAGACCAAATCGCTGATTAGCAGACCAAACAGCTGATTAGCCGTCCAAAAAGATGATTGACCGCCAAAACTGCTGATTGGCCGCATAAAGAGTAGATTGGCACTCCAAACAGCTGATTGGCAACCCAAACAGCTGATTGGCAGCACAAAAAGTTGATTGGCAGCCCAAACACCTGATTGCCCGCCCAGAGAGCTGATTAACCGCCCAAACTGCGCATTGACCGCCCTAACAGCTGATTGGCCACCCAAACAGCTTATTGGTAACCTAAACAGATTATTGGCAGCCTAAACAGCTGATTAGCCACCCAAACAGCTGATGGCCGGTCAAACTGCTGATAGGAAGACAAGAAAGCTGATTAGCAGCTCTAACAATTGATTGGCCTCCCAAACAGCTGATTGGCAGCCTAAACAGCTGATGGACCGCTCAAACAGCTGATTGGGTGCCCAGAGGGCTGATTGGCAGCCAAAACAGCTGATTGGCTGCCCAAAACGGCTGAGGGGCCGCCCAAACAGCTTATTTCCAGCCAAAATAGCTGATTGACTGCCCAAAAAGCTGATAAGCAGTCAAACAGCTGATTGGCCGCCCAAACAGCTGATTGGCCACCCAAACAGCTGATTGGCCGCCCAAACAGCTGATTGGCCGCCCAAACAGCTGATTGACCGCTCAAATACGTGATTAGTTGCCGAACAGCTGACTGGCCTTTCCAAAAAGCTGATTGGCTGCTCAAATGGCTGATTGGCTGCCCAAACAGCTGATAGACAGCCCAAACAGCTGATTGGCAGCCCAAACAGTTGATTGGCCACCCAAACAGCTAATTGGCAGCCAAAAAAGCTGATTGACAGTCTAAAGGGCTGATTGGCAGCTTAAACAGCTGATTGGCCACCCATTGAGCTGATTGGCCACCCAAACAGATTATTAAAAGTCCAAACAGCTGATTGGCAGCCTAAACCACTGATTGGCCACCCGAACAGCTGATTGGCCGCCCAAACAGCTGATTAGTAACCCAAACAGATGATTGGCTGCTCAAACAGCTGATTGGCCTCCCAAACAGTTGATTGGCAGCCAAAAGAGCAATTGGCCACCCAAAAAGCTGATTGTCAGCCTAAACAGCGGACTGTCAGCTCAATCAGCTGTTTGGCAGCTATAACAGCTGATTGGTAGCCAAAAAAGCTGACTGGCAGCCCTAAAAGCTGATTGGTCGCTCAAACAGCTGATTGGCTGCCCAAAAAGCTGATTGGCTGCCCATGCAGCTAATTGGTAGCCCAAACAGCTGAAAGACCACCCAATTAGCTGATTGGCAGCCTAAACAGCTCATTGGTAGTTCAAACAGGTGATTGGCCGCTCAAACAGGTGATTGGCCGCCCAAACAGCTGATTGGCAGCTCAAACAGCTGATTTGCCACCCAAACAGCTGATTAGCCACCCAAACAGCTGATTGGCCACCAAAACAGATGATTGGCAGATCAAGAAGCTGATTATCCGGCCAAACAGCTGACTGGCTGCTCAAAAAGCTGATTGGCCGAACAAATAGTTGATTAGCAACCTAAACAGCTGATTTTCCGGTCAAACAGCTGATTGGCCGCCTAAACAGCTGATTGGTTGCCCAAACAGCTGATTGGCCGCCCAAACAGCTGATCAGCCGCCCAAACTGGTGATTGGGCACCGAAACAGCTGATTGGCTGCTCAAACAGCGGATTGGTCGCCCAAACAGCTGATTGGCCACCAAAAAAGCTGATTTGTCACCCAAACAGCTAATTTTCCGGTCAAACAGCTGATTGGACGCCTTCACAGCTGATTGACAGCTCAAACAGCTGATTGGCTGCCCAAACAGGGAATTGACTGCCAAAAATGCTGATTGGCCGCCCAAACAGCTGATTGGCGGCCAAAAAAGCTGATTGCCATCCCAAACAGCTGATTAACCGCCCAAACAGCTGATTACCTGCCCAAACAGCTGATTGGCAGACCAAACCGCTTATTGGCCACCCAAACAGCTGATTGGCAGCCTAAACAACTAATTGGCAGCTCAAACAGCTGATCTGTAGCCCAAACAGCTGTTTGGCCGCCCAAACAGCTGATTGGCAGCCAAAAGAGCTTATTGGCAGCAAAAACAGCTGATACGCTGCCCAAACAGCTGATTGGCAACCCAAATTACCAAATTATCAGCCAAAACAGCTGATTGGCCACCCAAAAAGCTAATTGGCCGCCTAAACAGCTGATTGGCCACTCCAAAAGGGGATTGGCAACCAAAACAGCGACTGGCTGCCAAGTCAGCTTTTTGGCAGCCAAAACAGCTGACCGGCAGTCAAAAAAGCTGATTGGCCGCCCAAACAGCTGATTGGCAGCCCAAATCGCTGATTGGCAGCTCAGACAGCAGACTGGCAGCCTAAACAGCTGATTGGCACACCAAGCAGCTGATTGGCCACCTGAACCGCTGATTGGCAGACCAAACAGCTGATTGGCTGCCCAAACAGCTGATTGGCAGTCAAAACAGTGGATTTGTTGCCCAAAGAGCTGATTGGCAGTTCAAACAGCTGATTGGGCAACCAATCCACTGTTTTTACTGCCCAACCAGCTGATTGGTACCCCAAACAGCTGACTGGCCGCCCAAACAGCTGATTGGCAGACCAAATCGCTGATTAGCAGACCAAACAGCTGATTAGCCGTCCAAAAAGATGATTGACCGCCAAAACTGCTGATTGGCCGCTTAAACAGTAGATTGGCACTCCAAACAGCTGATTGGCAACCCAAACAGCTGATTGGCAGCACAAAAAGTTGATTGGCAGCCCAAACACCTGATTGCCAGCCCAGAGAGCTGATTAACCGCCCAAACTGCGCATTGACCGCCCTAACAGCTGATTGGCCACCCAAACAGCTTATTGGTAACCTAAAAAGATTATTGGCAGCCTAAACAGCTGATTAGCCACCCAAACAGCTGATGGCCGGTCAAACTGCTGATAGGAAGACAAGAAAGCTGATTAGCAGCTCTAACAATTGATTGGCCTCCCAAACAGCTGATTGGCAGCCTAAACAGCTGATGGACCGCTCAAACAGCTGATTGGGTGCCCAGAGAGCTGATTGGCAGCCAAAACAGCTGATTGGCTGCCCAAAACGGCTGAGGGGCCGCCCAAACAGCTTATTGGCAGCCAAAATAGCTGATTGACTGCCCAAAAAGCTGATAAGCAGTCAAACAGCTGATTGGCCGCCCAAACAGCTGATTGGCCACCCAAACAGCTGATTGGCCGCCCAAACAGCTGATTGGCCGCCCAAACAGCTGATTGACCGCTCAAATACGTGATCAGTTGCCAAACAGCTGACTGGCCTTTCCAAAAAGCTGATTGGCTGCTCAAATGGCTGATTGGCTGCCCAAACAGCTGATAGACAGCCCAAACAGCTGATTGGCAGCCCAAACAGTTGATTGGCCACCCAAACAGCTAATTGGCAGCCAAAAAAGCTGATTGACAGTCTAAAGGGCTGATTGGCAGCTTAAACAGCTGATTGGCCACCCATAGAGCTGATTGGCCACCCAAACAGATTATTAAAAGCCCAAACAGCTGATTGGCAGCCTAAACCACTGATTGGCCACCCGAACAGCTGATTGGCCGCCCAAACAGCTGATTAGTAACCCAAACAGATGATTGGCTGCTCAAACAGCTGATTGGCCTCCCAAACAGTTGATTGGCAGCCAAAAGAGCAATTGGCCACCCAAAAAGCTGATTGTCAGCCTAAACAGCGGACTGTCAGCTCAATCAGCTGTTTGGCAGCTATAACAGCTGATTGGTAGCCAAAAAAGCTGACTGGCAGCCCTAAAAGCTGATTGGTCGCTCAAACAGCTGATTGGTTGCCCAAAAAGCTGATTGGCTGCCCATGCAGCTAATTGGTTGCCCAAACAGCTGAAAGACCACCCAAACAGCTGATTGGCAGCCTAAACATCTGATTGTCAGCTCAAAAACCTGATAAGCCGCTCAAACAGCTGACTGGCAGCCCAAAAAGCTGATTGGTCGCTCAAACAGCTGATTGGCTGCCCAAAAAGCTGATTATCTGCTCAAACAGCTGATTGGCTGCCCATGCAGTTAATTGGTAGCCCAAACAGCTGATTGACCACCCAAACAGCTGATTGGCTGCCTAAACATCTGATTGTCAGCTCAAAAACCTTTTTAGCCGCTCAAACAGCTGAATGGCTACCCAAACAGCTGATTGGCAGCTCAAACAGCAGATTTGCCACCCAAACAGCTGATTGGCCACCCAAACAGCTGATTGACCACCAAAACAGATGATTGGCCACTCAAGAAGCTGATTATCCACCCAAACAGCTCACTGGCAGCTCAAACAGCTGATTGGCCGACCAAATAGCTGATGAGCAACCTAAAAAGCCGATTTTCCGGTCAAACAGCTGATTGGCCGCCTAAACAGCTGATTGGTTGCCCAAACAGCTGATTGGCCGCCCAAACAGCCGATCAGCCGCCCAAACTGGTGATTGGGCACCAAAACAGCTGATTGGCTGCTCAAACAGCTGATTGGTCGCCCAAACAGCTGATTGGCCACCCAAAAAGCTGATTGGTCACCCAAACAGCTAAGTTTCCGGTCAAACAGCTGATTGGACGCCTTCACAGCTGATTGACAGCTCAAACAGCTGATTGGCTGCCCAAACAGGGAATTGACTGCCAAAAATGATGATTGGCCGCCAAAACAGCTGATTGGCGGCCAAAAAAGCTGATTGCAAGCCCAAACAGCTGATTAACCGCCCAAACAGCTGATTACCTGCCCAAACTGCTGATTGGCAGACCAAACCGCTTATTGGCCACCCAAACAGCTGATTGGTAGCCTAAACAACTAATTGGCAGCTCAAACATATGATATGTAGCCCAAACAGCTGTTTGGCTGCCCAAACAGCTGATTGGCAGCCAAAAGAGCTTATTGGCAGCAAAAACAGCTGATACGCTGCCCAAACAGCTGATTGGCAACCCATATTAGCTGATTATCAGCCAAAACAGCTGATTGGCCACCCAAACAGCTGATTGACCACCAAAACAGATGATTGGCCAATCAAGAAGCTGATTATCCACCCAAACAGCTCACTGGCAGCTCAAACAGCTGATTAACCGCCCAAACAGCTGATTACCTGCCCAAACAGCTGATTGGCAGACCAAACCGCTTAATGGCCACCCAAACAGCTGATTGGCAGCCTAAACAACTAATTGGCAGCTCAAAGAGCTGATCTGTAGCCCAAACAGCTGTTCGGCCGCCCAAACAGCTGATTGGCAGCCAAAAGAGCTTATTGGTAGCAAAAACTGCTGATACGCTGCCCAAACAGCTGATTGGCAACCCAAATTAGCTGATTATCAGCCAAAACAGCTGATTGGCCACCTAAAAAGCTAATTGGCCGCCCAAACAGCTGATTAGCCACCCCAAAAGTGGATTGGCAACCAAAACAGCGACTAGCTGCCAAGACAGCTTTTTGGCAGCCAAAACAGCGGATTGGCAGACCAAGCAGCTGATTGGCCACCCGAACAGCTGATTGGCAGACCAAACAGCTGATTGGCCACCCAAACAGCTGATTGGCAGTCAAAACAGTGGATTTGTTGCCCAAAGAGCTGATTGGCAGTTCAAACAGCTGATTGGGCAACCAATCCACTGTTTTTACTGCCCAACCAGCTGATTGGTACCCCAAAGAGCTGATTGGCCGCCCAAACAGCTGATTGGCAGACCAAATAGCTGATTAGCAGACCAAACAGCTGATTAGCCGCCCGAAAAGATGATTGACCGCCAAAACTGCTGATTGGCCGCTTAAACAGGTGATTGGCACTCCAAACAGCTGATTGGCAAACCATACAGCTGATTGGCAGCACAAAAAGTTGATTGGCAGCCCAAACAGCTGATTGCCCGCCCAGACAGCTGAATGGCCTCCCAAACTGCGCATTGACTGCCCTAACAGCTGATTGGCCACCCAAACAGCTTATTGGTAACCTAAACAGGTTATTGGCAGCCTAAACAGCTGATTAGCCACCCAAACAGCTGATTGGCTGGTCAAACCGCTGATTGGAAGACAAGAAAGCTGATTAGCAGCTCAAACAATTGATTGGCCTCCCAAACAGCTGATTGGCCGCCTAAACAGCTGTTGGACCGCTCAAACAGCTGATTGGGTGCCCAGACAGCTGATTGCCACCCAAACAGCTATTTGGCTGCCAATACAGCAGATTGACCGTCCAAAAAGGTGATTGGCAGCCCAAAAAACTGATTTGCTGCCCAAACAACTGATTGGCCTCCCAAACAGCTGATTGGCAGCCTAAACAGCTCATTGGTAGTTCAAACAGGTGATTGGCCGCTCAAACAGGTGATTGACCGCCCAAACAGCTGATTGGCAGCTCAAACAGCTGATTTGCCACCCAAACAGCTGATTAGCCACCCAAACAGCTGATTGACCACCAAAACAGATGATTGGCAGATCAAGAAGCTGATTATCCGGCCAAACAGCTGACTGGCTGCTCAAAAAGCTGATTGGCCGAACAAATAGCTGATTAGCAACCTAAACAGCTGATTTTCCGGTCAAACAGCTGATTGGCCGCCTAAACAGCTGATTGGTTGCCCAAACAGCTGATTGGCCGCCCAAACAGCTGATCAGCCGCCCAAACTGGTGATTGGGCACCGAAACAGCTGATTGGCTGCTCAAACAGCTGATTGGTCGCCCAAACAGCTGATTGGCCACCAAAAAAGCTGATTTGTCACCCAAACAGCTAATTTTCCGGTCAAACAGCTGATTGGACGCCTTCACAGCTGATTGACAGCTCAAACAGCTGATTGGCTGCCCAAACAGGGAATTGACTGCCAAAAATGCTGATTGGCCGCCCAAACAGCTGATTGGCGGCCAAAAAAGCTGATTGCCATCCCAAACAGCTGATTAACCGCCCAAACAGCTGAATACCTGCCCAAACAGCTGATTGGCAGACCAAACCGCTTATTGGCCACCCAAACAGCTGATTGGCAGCCTAAACAACTAATTGGCAGCTCTAACAGCTGATCTCTAGCCTAAACAGCTGATTGGCAGCCAAAAGAGCTTATTGGCAGCAAAAACAGCTGATACGCTGCCCAAACAGCTGATTGGCAACCCAAATTACCAAATTATCAGCCAAAACAGCTGATTGGCCACCCAAAAAGCTCATTGGCCGCCTAAACAACTGATTGGCCACCCCAAAAGGGGATTGGCAACCAAAACAGCGACTGGCTGCCAAGACAGCTTTTTGGCAGCCAAAACAGCTGACCGGCAGTCAAAAAAGCTGATTGGCCGCCCAAACAGCTGATTGGCAGCCCAAATCGCTGATTGGCAGCTCAGACAGCAGACTGGCAGCCTAAACAGCTGATTGGCACACCAAGCAGCTGATTGGCCACCTGAACCGCTGATTGGCAGACCAAACAGCTGATTGGCTGCCCAAACAGCTGATTGGCAGTCAAAACAGTGGATTTGTTGCCCAAAGAGCTGATTGGCAGTTCAAACAGCTGATTGGGCAACCAATCCACTGTTTTTACTGCCCAACCAGCTGATTGGTACCCCAAACAGCTGATTGGCCGCCCAAACAGCTGATTGGCAGACCAAATCGCTGATTAGCAGACCAAACAGCTGATTAGCCGTCCAAAAAGATGATTGACCGCCAAAACTGCTGATTGGCCGCTTAAACAGTAGATTGGCACTCCAAACAGCTGATTGGCAACCCAAACAGCTGATTGGCAGCACAAAAAGTTGATTGGCAGCCCAAACACCTGATTGCCCGCCCAGAGAGCTGATTAACCGCCCAAACTGCGCATTGACCGCCCTAACAGCTGATTGGCCACCCAAACAGCTTATTGGTAACCTAAAAAGATTATTGGCAGCCTAAACAGCTGATTAGCCACCCAAACAGCTGATGGCCGGTCAAACTGCTGATAGGAAGACAAGAAAGCTGATTAGCAGCTCTAACAATTGATTGGCCTCCCAAACAGCTGATTGGCAGCCTAAACAGCTGATGGACCGCTCAAACAGCTGATTGGGTGCCCAGAGAGCTGATTGGCAGCCAAAACAGCTGATTGGCTGCCCAAAACGGCTGAGGGGCCGCCCAAACAGCTTATTGGCAGCCAAAATAGCTGATTGACTGCCCAAAAAGCTGATAAGCAGTCAAACAGCTGATTGGCCGCCCAAACAGCTGATTGGCCACCCAAACAGCTGATTGGCCGCCCAAACAGCTGATTGGCCGCCCAAACAGCTGATTGACCGCTCAAATACGTGATCAGTTGCCAAACAGCTGACTGGCCTTTCCAAAAAGCTGATTGGCTGCTCAAATGGCTGATTGGCTGCCCAAACAGCTGATAGACAGCCCAAACAGCTGATTGGCAGCCCAAACAGTTGATTGGCCACCCAAACAGCTAATTGGCAGCCAAAAAAGCTGATTGACAGTCTAAAGGGCTGATTGGCAGCTTAAACAGCTGATTGGCCACCCATAGAGCTGATTGGCCACCCAAACAGATTATTAAAAGCCCAAACAGCTGATTGGCAGCCTAAACCACTGATTGGCCACCCGAACAGCTGATTGGCCGCCCAAACAGCTGATTAGTAACCCAAACAGATGATTGGCTGCTCAAACAGCTGATTGGCCTCCCAAACAGTTGATTGGCAGCCAAAAGAGCAATTGGCCACCCAAAAAGCTGATTGTCAGCCTAAACAGCGGACTGTCAGCTCAATCAGCTGTTTGGCAGCTATAACAGCTGATTGGTAGCCAAAAAAGCTGACTGGCAGCCCTAAAAGCTGATTGGTCGCTCAAACAGCTGATTGGTTGCCCAAAAAGCTGATTGGCTGCCCATGCAGCTAATTGGTTGCCCAAACAGCTGAAAGACCACCCAAACAGCTGATTGGCAGCCTAAACATCTGATTGTCAGCTCAAAAACCTGATAAGCCGCTCAAACAGCTGACTGGCAGCCCAAAAAGCTGATTGGTCGCTCAAACAGCTGATTGGCTGCCCAAAAAGCTGATTATCTGCTCAAACAGCTGATTGGCTGCCCATGCAGCTAATTGGTAGCCCAAACAGCTGATTGACCACCCAAACAGCTGATTGGCTGCCTAAACATCTGATTGTCAGCTCAAAAACCTTTTTAGCCGCTCAAACAGCTGAATGGCTACCCAAACAGCTGATTGGCAGCTCAAACAGCAGATTTGCCACCCAAACAGCTGATTGGCCACCCAAACAGCTGATTGACCACCAAAACAGATGATTGGCCACTCAAGAAGCTGATTATCCACCCAAACAGCTCACTGGCAGCTCAAACAGCTGATTGGCCGACCAAATAGCTGATGAGCAACCTAAAAAGCCGATTTTCCGGTCAAACAGCTGATTGGCCGCCTAAACAGCTGATTGGTTGCCCAAACAGCTGATTGGCCGCCCAAACAGCGATCAGCCGCCCAAACTGGTGATTGGGCACCAAAACAGCTGATTGGCTGCTCAAACAGCTGATTGGTCGCCCAAACAGCTGATTGGCCACCCAAAAAGCTGATTGGTCACCCAAACAGCTAAGTTTCCGGTCAAACAGCTGATTGGACGCCTTCACAGCTGATTGACAGCTCAAACAGCTGATTGGCTGCCAAACAGGGAATTGACTGCCAAAAATGATGATTGGCCGCCCAAACAGCTGATTGGCGGCCAAAAAAGCTGATTGCAAGCCCAAACAGCTGATTAACCGCCCAAACAGCTGATTACCTGCCCAAACAGCTGATTGGCAGACCAAACCGCTTATTGGCCACCCAAACAGCTGATTGGTAGCCTAAACAACTAATTGGCAGCTCAAACATATGATATGTAGCCCAAACAGCTGTTTGGTGCCCAAACAGCTGATTGGCAGCCAAAAGAGCTTATTGGCAGCAAAAACAGCTGATACGCTGCCCAAACAGCTGATTGGCAACCCTTATTAGCTGATTATCAGCCAAAACAGCTGATTGGCCACCCAAACAGCTGATTGACCACCAAAACAGATGATTGGCCAATCAAGAAGCTGATTATCCACCCAAACAGCTCACTGGCAGCTCAAACAGCTGATTGGCCGACCAAATAGCTGATGAGCAACCTAAACAGCCGATTTTCCGGTCAAACAGCTGATTGGCCGCCTAAACAGCTGATTGGTTGCTCAAACAGCTGATCAGCCGCCCAAACTGGTGATTGGGCACCAAAACAGCTGATTGGCTGCTCAAACAGCTGATTGGTCGCCCAAACAGCTGATTGGCCACCCAAAAAGCTGATTGGTCACCACAACAGCTAATTTTCCGGTCAAACAGCTGATTGGACGCCTTAACAGCTGATTGACAGCTCAAACAGCTGATTGGCTGCCCAAACAGGGAATGGACTGCCAAAAATGCTGATTGGCCGCCCAAACAGCTGATTGGCGGCCAAAAAAGCTGATTGCCAGCCCAAACAGCTGATTAACCGCCCAAACAGCTGATTACCTGCCCAAACAGCTGATTGGCAGACCAAACCGCTTAATGGCCACCCAAACAGCTGATTGGCAGCCTAAACAACTAATTGGCAGCTCAAAGAGCTGATCTGTAGCCCAAACAGCTGTTCGGCCGCCCAAACAGCTGATTGGCAGCCAAAAGAGCTTATTGGCAGCAAAAACTGCTGATACGCTGCCCAAACAGCTGATTGGCAACCCAAATTAGCTGATTATCAGCCAAAACAGCTGATTGGCCACCTAAAAAGCTAATTGGCCGCCCAAACAGCTGATTAGCCACCCCAAAAGTGGATTGGCAACCAAAACAGCGACTAGCTGCCAAGACAGCTTTTTGGCAGCCAAAACAGCTGATTGGCAGACCAAGCAGCTGATTGGCCACCCGAACAGCTGATTGGCAGACCAAACAGCTGATTGGCCACCCAAACAGCTGATTGGCAGTCAAAACAGTGGATTTGTTGCCCAAAGAGCTGATTGGCAGTTCAAACAGCTGATTGGGCAACCAATCCACTGTTTTTACTGCCCAACCAGCTGATTGGTACCCCAAACAGCTGATTGGCCGCCCAAACAGCTGATTGGCAGACCAAATAGCTGATTAGCAGACCAAACAGCTGATTAGCCGCCCGAAAAGATGATTGACCGCCAAAACTGCTGATTGGCCGCTTAAACAGGTGATTGGCACTCCAAACAGCTGATTGGCAAACCAAACAGCTGATTGGCAGCACAAAAAGTTGATTGGCAGCCCAAACAGCTGATTGCCCGCCCAGACAGCTGAATGGCCTCCCAAACTGCGCATTGACTGCCCTAACAGCTGATTGGCCACCCAAACAGCTTATTGGTAACCTAAACAGGTTATTGGCAGCCTAAACAGCTGATTAGCCACCCAAACAGCTGATTGGCTGGTCAAACCGCTGATTGGAAGACAAGAAAGCTGATTAGCAGCTCAAACAATTGATTGGCCTCCCAAACAGCTGATTGGCCGCCTAAACAGCTGTTGGACCGCTCAAACAGCTGATTGGGTGCCCAGACAGCTGATTGCCACCCAAACAGCTATTTGGCTGCCAATACAGCAGATTGACCGTCCAAAAAGGTGATTGGCAGCCCAAAAAACTGATTTGCTGCCCAAACAACTGATTGGCCTCCCAAACAGCTGATTGGCAGCCTAAACAGCTCATTGGTAGTTCAAACAGGTGATTGGCCGCTCAAACAGGTGATTGGCCGCCCAAACAGCTGATTGGCAGCTCAAACAGCTGATTTGCCACCCAAACAGCTGATTGGCCACCAAAACAGATGATTGGCAGATCAAGAAGCTGATTATCCGGCCAAACAGCTGACTGGCTGCTCAAAAAGCTGATTGGCCGAACAAATAGCTGATTAGCAACCTAAACAGCTGATTTTCCGGTCAAACAGCTGATTGGCCGCCTAAACAGCTGATTGGTTGCCCAAACAGCTGATTGGCCGCCCAAACAGCTGATCAGCCGCCCAAACTGGTGATTGGGCACCGAAACAGCTGATTGGCTGCTCAAACAGCTGATTGGTCGCCCAAACAGCTGATTGGCCACCAAAAAAGCTGATTTGTCACCCAAACAGCTAATTTTCCGGTCAAACAGCTGATTGGACGCCTTCACAGCTGATTGACAGCTCAAACAGCTGATTGGCTGCCCAAACAGGGAATTGACTGCCAAAAATGCTGATTGGCCGCCCAAACAGCTGATTGGCGGCCAAAAAAGCTGATTGCCATCCCAAACAGCTGATTAACCGCCCAAACAGCTGATTACCTGCCCAAACAGCTGATTGGCAGACCAAACCGCTTATTGGCCACCCAAACAGCTGATTGGCAGCCTAAACAACTAATTGGCAGCTCAAACAGCTGATCTCTAGCCCAAACAGCTGTTTGGCCGCCCAAACAGCTGATTGGCAGCCAAAAGAGCTTATTGGCAGCAAAAACAGCTGATACGCTGCCCAAACAGCTGATTGGCAACCCAAATTACCAAATTATCAGCCAAAACAGCTGATTGGCCACCCAAAAAGCTAATTGGCCGCCCAAACAGCTGATTGGCCACCCCAAAAGGGGATTGGCAACCAAAACAGCGACTGGCTGCCAAGACAGCTTTTTGGCAGCCAAAACAGCTGACCGGCAGTCAAAAAAGCTGATTGGCCGCCCAAACAGCTGATTGGCTGCCCAAATCGCTGATTGGCAGCTCAGACAGCAGACTGGCAGCCTAAACAGCTGATTGGCACACCAAGCAGCTGATTGGCCACCTGAACAGCTGATTGGCAGACCAAACAGCTGATTGGCCGCCCAAACAGCTGATTGGCAGTCAAAACAGTGGATTTGTTGCCCAAAGAGCTGATTGGCAGTTCAAACAGCTGATTGGGCAACCAATCCACTGTTTTTACTGCCCAACCAGCTGATTGGTACCCCAAACAGCTGATTGGCCGCCCAAACAGCTGATTGGCAGACCAAATCGCTGATTAGCAGACCAAACAGCTGATTAGCCGTCCAAAAAGATGATTGACCGCCAAAACTGCTGATTGGCCGCTTAAACAGGTGATTGGCACTCCAAACAGCTGATTGGCAACCCAAACAGCTGATTGGCAGCACAAAAAGTTGATTGGCAGCCCAAACACCTGATTGCCCGCCCAGAGAGCTGATTAACCGCCCAAACTGCGCATTGACCGCCCTAACAGCTGATTGGCCACCCAAACAGCTTATTGGTAACCTAAACAGATTATTGGCAGCCTAAACAGCTGATTAGCCACCCAAACAGCTGATGGCCGGTCAAACTGCTGATAGGAAGACAAGAAAGCTGATTAGCAGCTCTAACAATTGATTGGCCTCCCAAACAGCTGATTGGCAGCCTAAACAGCTGATGGACCGCTCAAACAGCTGATTGGGTGCCCAGAGAGCTGATTGGCAGCCAAAACAGCTGATTGGCTGCCCAAAACGGCTGAGGGGCCGCCCAAACAGCTTATTGGCAGCCAAAATAGCTGATTGACTGCCCAAAAAGCTGATAAGCAGTCAAACAGCTGATTGGCCGCCCAAACAGCTGATTGGCCACCCAAACAGCTGATTGGCCGCCCAAACAGCTGATTGGCCGCCCAAACAGCTGATTGACCGCTCAAATACGTGATTAGTTGCCAAACAGCTGACTGGCCTTTCCAAAAAGCTGATTGGCTGCTCAAATGGCTGATTGGCTGCCCAAACAGCTGATAGACAGCCCAAACAGCTGATTGGCAGCCCAAACAGTTGATTGGCCACCCAAACAGCTAATTGGCAGCCAAAAAAGCTGATTGACAGTCTAAAGGGCTGATTGGCAGCTTAAACAGCTGATTGGCCACCCATAGAGCTGATTGGCCACCCAAACAGATTATTAAAAGCCCAAACAGCTGATTGGCAGCCTAAACCACTGATTGGCCACCCGAACAGCTGATTGGCCGCCCAAACAGCTGATTAGTAACCCAAACAGATGATTGGCTGCTCAAACAGCTGATTGGCCTCCCAAACAGTTGATTGGCAGCCAAAAGAGCAATTGGCCACCCAAAAAGCTGATTGTCAGCCTAAACAGCGGACTGTCAGCTCAATCAGCTGTTTGGCAGCTATAACAGCTGATTGGTAGCCAAAAAAGCTGACTGGCAGCCCTAAAAGCTGATTGGTCGCTCAAACAGCTGATTGGCTGCCCAAAAAGCTGATTGGCTGCCCATGCAGCTAATTGGTAGCCCAAACAGCTGAAAGACCACCCAAACAGCTGATTGGCAGCCTAAACAGCTGATTGTCAGCTCAAAAACCTGATTAAGCCGCTCAAACAGCTGATTGGCAGCCCAAAAAGCTGATTGGTCGCTCAAACAGCTGATTGGCTGCCCAAACAGCTGATTATCTGCCAAACAGCTGATTGGCTGCCCATGCAGCTAATTGGTAGCCCAAACAGCTGATTGACCACCCAAACAGCTGATTGGCTGCCTAAACATCTGATTGTCAGCTCAAAAACCTTTAGCCGCTCAAACAGCTGATGGCTACCCAAACAGCTGATTGGCAGCTCAAACAGCTGATTTGCCACCCAAACAGCTGATTGGCCACCCAAACAGCTGATTGGCCACCAAAACAGATGATTGGCACTCAAGAAGCTGATTATCCACCCAAACAGCTGACTGGCTGCTCAAACAGCTGATTGGCCGACCAAATAGCTGATAGCAACCTAAACAGCGATTTTCCGGTCAAACAGCTGATTGGCCGCCTAAACAGCTGATTGGTTGCCCAAACAGCTGATTGGCCGCCCAAACAGCGATCAGCCGCCCAAACTGGTGATTGGGCACCAAAACAGCTGATTGGCTGCTCAAACAGCTGATTGGTCGCCCAAACAGCTGATTGGCCACCCAAAAAGCTGATTGGTCACCCAAACAGCTAAGTTTCCGGTCAAACAGCTGATTGGACGCCTTCACAGCTGATTGACAGCTCAAACAGCTGATTGGCTGCCCAAACAGGGAATTGACTGCCAAAAATGCTGATTGGCCGCCCAAACAGCTGATTGGCGGCCAAAAAAGCTGATTGCAGCCCAAACAGCTGATTAACCGCCCAAACAGCTGATTACCTGCCCAAACAGCTGATTGGCAGACCAAACCGCTTATTGGCCACCCAAACAGCTGATTGGCAGCCTAAACAACTAATTGGCAGCTCAAACATGATATGTAGCCCAAACAGCTGTTTGGCGCCCAAACAGCTGATTGGCAGCCAAAAGAGCTTATTGGCAGCAAAAACAGCTGATTGGCAACCCAAATTAGCTGATTATCAGCCAAAACAGCTGATTGGCCACCCAAAAAGCTAATTGGCCGCCCAAACAGCTGATTGGCCACCCCAAAAGGGATTGGCAACCAAAACAGCGACTGGCTGCCAAGACAGCTTTTTGGCAGCCAAAACAGCTGATTGGCAGCCAAGCAGCTGATTGGCCGCCCAAACAGCTGATTGGCAGCCAAACAGCTGATTGGCACCCAAAAGCTGATTGGCAGTCAAAACAGTGGATTGGCCCAAACAGCTGATTGGCACAAACAGCTGATTGGCAATCAATCCACTGCTGCCCAACCAGCTGATTGGTACCCCAAACAGCTGATTGGCCGCCCAAACAGCTGATTGGCAGACCAAACAGCTGATTGCAGACCAAACAGCTGATTGGCCGCCCAAAAGCTGATTGCGCCAAAACAGCTGATTGGCCCAACAGCTGATTGGCACTCCAAACAGCTGATTGGCAACCCAAACAGCTGATTGGAGCCCAAAAGCTGATTGGCAGCCCAAACAGCTGATTGCCCGCCCAAACAGCTGATTAGCCGCCCAAACTGTGATTGACCGCCCAAACAGCTGATTGGCCACCCAAACAGCTTATTGGCAGCCCCAAACAGCTGATTGGCACCCAAACAGCTGATTGGCCGCAAACGCTGATTGGAAGACAAAAAGTTGATTGGCAGCCCAAAACCTGATTGCCCGCCCAGACAGCTGATTGGCCGCCCAAACTGTGCATTGACCGCCCTAACAGCTGATTGGCCACCCAAACAGCTTATTGGTAACCTAACAGCATATTGGCAGCCTAAACAGCTGATTAGCCACCCAAACAGCTTGATTGGCCGGTCAAACGCTGATTGGAAGACAAGAAAGCTGATTAGCAGCTCAAACAATTGATTGGCCTCCCAAACAGCTGATTGGCAGCCTAAACAGCTGATGGACCGCTCAAACAGCTGATTGGGTGCCCAGACAGCTGATTGGCAGCCAAAACAGCTGATTGGCTGCCCAAAACGGCTGAGTGGCCGCCCAAACAGCTTATTGGCAGCCCAAATAGCTGATTGACTGCCCAAAACAGCTGATAAGCAGTCAAACAGCTGATTGGCCGCCCAAACAGCTGATTGGCCACCCAAACAGCTGATTGGCCACCCAAACAGCTGATTGGCCGCCCAAACAGCTGATTGACCGCTCAAATACGTGATTAGTTGCCAAACAGCTGACTGGCCTTTCCAAAAAGCTGATTGGCTGCTCAAATGGCTGATTGGCTGCCCAAACAGCTGATTAGCAGCCCAAACAGCTGATTGGCAGCCCAAACAGTTGATTGGCCACCCAAACAGCTAATTGGCAGCCAAAAAGCTGATTGACAGTCTAAAGGGCTGATTGGCAGCTTAAACAGCTGATTGGCCACCCATAGAGCTGATTGGCCACCCAAACAGATTATTAAAAGCCCAAACAGCTGATTGGCAGCTAAACCACTGATTGGCCACCCGAACAGCTGATTGGCCGCCCAAACAGCTGATTAGTACCCAAACAGATGATTGGCTGCTCAAACAGCTGATTGGCCTCCCAAACAGTTGATTGGCAGCCAAAAGAGCAATTGGCCACCCAAAAAGCTGATTGTCAGCCTAAACAGCAGACTGTCAGCTCAATCAGCTGTTTGGCAGCTATAACAGCTGATTGGTAGCCAAAAAAGCTGACTGGCAGCCCTAAAAGCTGATTGGTCGCTCAAACAGCTGATTGGCTGCCCAAAAAGCTGATTGGCTGCCCATGCAGCTAATTGGTAGCCCAAACAGCTGAAAGACCACCCAAACAGCTGATTGGCAGCCTAAACATCTGATTGTCAGCTCAAAAACCTGATTAGCCGCTCAAACAGCTGACTGGCAGCCCAAAAAGCTGATTGGTGCTCAAACAGCTGATTGGCTGCCCAAAAAGCTGATTATCTGCTCAAACAGCTGATTGGCTGCCCATGCAGCTAATTGGTAGCCCAAACAGCTGATTGACCACCCAAACAGCTGATTGGCTGCCTAAACATCTGATTGTCAGCTCAAAAACCTTATTAGCCACTCAAACAGCTGAATGGCTGCCCAAACAGCTGATTGGCAGCTCAAACAGCTGATTTGCCACCCAAACAGCTGATTGGCCACCCAAACAGCTGATTGACCACCAAAACAGATGATTGGCCACTCAAGAAGCTGATTATCCACCCAAACAGCTCACTGGCAGCTCAAACAGCTGATTGGCCGACCAAATAGCTGATGAGCAACCTAAACAGCCGATTTTCCGGTCAAACAGCTGATTGGCCGCCTAAACAGCTGATTGGCTGCCCAAACAGCTGATTGGCCGCCCAAACAGCTGATCAGCCGCCCAAACTGGTGATTGGGCACCAAAACAGCTGATTGGCTGCTCAAACAGCTGATTGGTCGCCCAAACAGCTGATTGGCCACAAAAGCTGATTGGTCCCAAACAGCTAATTTTCCGGTCAAACAGCTGATTGGACGCCTTAACAGCTGATTGACAGCTCAAACAGCTGATTGGCTGCCCAAACAGGGAATTGACTGCCAAAAATGCTGATTGGCCGCCCAAACAGCTGATTGGCGGCCAAAAAAGCTGATTGCAGCCCAAACAGCTGATTAACGCCCAAACAGCTGATTACCTGCCCAAACAGCTGATTGGCAGACCAAACGCTTATTGGCCACCCAAACAGCTGATTGGCAGCCTAAACAACTAATTGGCAGCTCAAACAGCTGATCTGTAGCCCAAACAGCTGTTTGGCGCCCAAACAGCTGATTGGCAGCCAAAAGAGCTTATTGGCAGCAAAAACAGCTGATAGCTGCCCAAACAGCTGATTGGCAACCCAAATTAGCTGATTATCAGCCAAAACAGCTGATTGGCCACCCAAAAAGCTGATTGACAGCCAAAAAGTGATTGGCAGCCCAAACAGCTGATTGGCTGCCCAAGACAGCTGATTAGCCGTCCAAAAAGATGATTGACCGCCAAAACTGCTGATTGGCCCAAACAGCTTATTGGCACCCAAAAGCTGATTGGCACCCAAACAGCTGATTGGCCGCAAAGCTGATTGGAAGACAAAAAGTTGATTGGCAGCCCAAACACCTGATTGCCCGCCCAGAGAGCTGATTGGCCGCCCAAACTGCGCATTGACCGCCCTAACAGCTGATTGGCCACCCAAACAGCTTATTGGTAACCTAATCAGCATTATTGGCAGCCTAAACAGCTGATTAGCCACCCAAACAGCTGATTGGCCGGTCAAACCGCTGATAGGAAGACAAGAAAGCTGATTAGCAGCTCAAACAATTGATTGGCCTCCCAAACAGCTGATTGGCAGCCTAAACAGCTGATGGACCGCTCAAACAGCTGATTGGGTGCCCAGACAGCTGATTGGCAGCCAAAACAGCTGATTGGCTGCCCAAAACGGCTGAGGGGCCGCCCAAACAGCTTATTGGCAGCCCAAATAGCTGATTGACTGCCCAAAAAGCTGATAAGCAGTCAAACAGCTGATTGGCCGCCCAAACAGCTGATTGGCCACCCAAACAGCTGATTGGCCGCCCAAACAGCTGATTGGCCGCCCAAACAGCTGATTGACCGCTCAAATACGTGATTAGTTGCCAAACAGCTGACTGGCCTTTCCAAAAAGCTGATTGGCTGCTCAAATGGCTGATTGGCTGCCCAAACAGCTGATAGACAGCCCAAACAGCTGATTGGCAGCCCAAACAGTTGATTGGCCACCCAAACAGCTAATTGGCAGCCAAAAAAGCTGATTGACAGTCTAAAGGGCTGATTGGCAGCTTAAACAGCTGATTGGCCACCCATAGAGCTGATTGGCCACCCAAACAGATTATTAAAAGCCCAAACAGCTGATTGGCAGCCTAAACCACTGATTGGCCACCCGAACAGCTGATTGGCCGCCCAAACAGCTGATTAGTAACCCAAACAGATGATTGGCTGCTCAAACAGCTGATTGGCCTCCCAAACAGTTGATTGGCAGCCAAAAGAGCAATTGGCCACCCAAAAAGCTGATTGTCAGCCTAAACAGCAGACTGGCAGCTCAATCAGCTGTTTGGCAGCTATAACAGCTGATTGGTAGCCAAAAAAGCTGACTGGCAGCCCTAAAAGCTGATTGGTCGCTCAAACAGCTGATTGGCTGCCCAAAAAGCTGATTGGCTGCCCATGCAGCTAATTGGTAGCCCAAACAGCTGAAAGACCACCCAAACAGCTGATTGGCAGCCTAAACATCTGATTGTCAGCTCAAAAACCTGATTAGCCGCTCAAACAGATGACTGGCAGCCCAAAAAGCTGATTGGTTGCTCAAACAGCTGATTGGCTGCCCAAAAAGCTGATTATCTGCTCAAAACAGCTGATTGGCTGCCCATGCAGCTAATTGGTAGCCCAAACAGCTGATTGACCACCCAAACAGCTGATTGGCTGCCTAAACATCTGATTGTCAGCTCAAAAACCTTATTAGCCACTCAAACAGCTGAATGGCTGCCCAAACAGCTGATTGGCAGCTCAAACAGCAGATTTGCCACCCAAACAGCTGATTGGCCACCCAAACAGCTGATTGACCACCAAAACAGATGATTGGCCACTCAAGAAGCTGATTATCCACCCAAACAGCTCACTGCCAGCACAAACAGCTGATTGGCCGACCAAATAGCTGATGAGCAACCTAAACAGCCGATTTTCCGGTCAAACAGCTGATTGGCCGCCTAAACAGCTGATTGGCTGCCCAAACAGCTGATTGGCCGCCCAAACAGCTGATCGGCCGACCAAACTGGTGATTGGGCACCAAAACAGCTGATTGGCTGCTCAAACAGCTGATGGGTCGCCCAAACAGCTGATTGGCTGCACAAAAGCTGATTGGTCGCCAAACAGCTAATTTTCCGGTCAAACAGCTGATTGGACGCCTTAACAGCTGATTGACAGCTCAAACAGCTGATTGGCTGCCCAAACAGGGAATTGACTGCCAAAATGCTGATTGGCCGCCCAAACAGCTGATTGACGGCCAAAAAAGCTGATTGCAGCCCAAACAGCTGATTAACTGCCCAAACAGCTGATTACCTGCCCGAACAGCTGATTGGCAGACCAAACTGCTTATTGGCCACCCAAACAGCTGATTGGCAGCCTAAACAACTAATTGGCAGCTCAAACAGCTGATCTGTAGCCCAAACGGCTGTTTGGCCGCCCAAACAGCTGATTGGCAGCCAAAAGAGCTTATTGGCAGCAAAAACAGCTGATAAGCTGCCCAAACAGCTGATTGGCAACCCAAATTAGCTGATTATCAGCCAAAACAGCTGATTGGCCACCCAAAAAGCTGATTGGCCGCCCAAACAGCTGATTGGCCACCCCAAAAGCTGATTGGCAACCAAACAGCGACTGGCTGCCAAGACAGCTTTGGCAGCCAAAACAGCTGATGGCAGTTAAAAAAGCTGATTGGCCGCCCAAACAGCTGATTGGCTGCCCAAATCGCTGATTGGCAGCTCAGACAGCTGATTGGCAGCCTAAACAGCTGATTGGCAGACCAAGCAGCTGATTGGCCGCCCGAACAGCTGATTGGCAGACCAAACAGCTGATTGGCCGCCCAAACAGCTGATTGGCAGTCAAAACAGTGGATTTGTTGCCCAAAGAGCTGATTGGCAGTTCAAACAGCTGATTGGGCAACCAATCCACTGTTTTTACTGCCCAACCAGCTGATTGGAACCCCAAACAGCTGATTGACCGCCCAAACAGCTGATTGGCAGACCAAATAGCTGATTAGCAGACCAAACAGCTGATTAGCCACCCGAAAAGATGATTGACCACCAAAACTGCTGATTGGCCGCTTAAACAGGTGATTGGCACTCCAAACAGCTGATTGGCCACCCAAACAGCTGATTGGCAGCACAAAAAGTTGATTGGCAGCCCAAACAGCTGATTGCCCGCCCAGACAGCTGATTGGCCGCCCAAACCGCGCATTGACCGCCCTAACAGCTGATTGGCCACCCAAACAGCTTATTGGTAACCTAAACAGCTGATTGGCAGCCTAAACAGCTGATTAGCCACCCAAACAGCTGATTGGCCGGTCAAACCGCTGATTGGAAGACAAGAAAGCTGATTAGCAGCTCAAACAATTGATTGGCCTCCCAAACAGCTGATTGGCAGCCTAAACAGCTGATGGACCGCTCAAACAGCTGATTGGGTGCCCAGACAGCTGATTGGCAGCCAAAACAGCTGATTGGCTGCCCAAAACGGCTGAGGGGCCGCCCAAACAGCTTATTGGCAGCCCAAATAGCTGATTGACTTCCCAAACAGCTGATAAGCAGTCAAACAGCTGATTGGCCGCCCAAACAGCTGATTGGCCACCCAAACAGCTGATTGGCCGCCCAAACAGCTGATTGGCCGCCCAAACAGCTGATTGACCGCTCAAATACGTGATTAGTTGCCAAACAGCTGACTGGCCTTTCCAAAAAGCTGATTGGCTGCTCAAATGGCTGATTGGCTGCCCAAACAGCTGATTAGCAGCCCAAACAGCTGATTGGCAGCCCAAACCGTTGATTGGCCAACCCAAACAGCTAATTGGTAGCCAAAACAGCTGATTGACAGTCTAAAGGGCTGATTGGCTGCTTAAACAGCTGATTGGCCACCCATAGAGCTGATTGGCCACCCAAAGAGATTATTAAAAGCTCAAACAGCTGATTGGCAGCCTAAACCAGTGATTAGCCACCCGAACAGCTGATTGGCCGCCCAAACAGCTGATTAGTAGCCCAAACAGATGATTGGCTGCTCAAACAGCTGATTGGCCTCCCAAACAGTTGATTGGCAGCCAAAACAGCAATTGGCCACCCAAAAAGCTGATTGTCAGCCTAAACTGCAGACTGGCAGCTCAATCAGCTGTTTGGCAGCTATAACAGCTGATTGGTAGCCAAAAAAGCTGACTGGCAGCCCTAGAAGCTGATTGGTCGCTCAAACAGCTGAATTGCTGCCCAAAAAGCTGATTGGCTGCCCATTCTGCTAATTGGTAGCCCAAACAGCTGAAAGACCACCCAAACAACTGATTGGCAGCCTAAACATCTGATTGTCAGCTCAAAAACCTGATTAGCTGCTCAAACAGCTGACTGGCAGCCCAAAAAGCTGATTGGTCGCTCAAACAGCTGATTGGCTGCCCGAAAAGCTGATTATCTGCTCAAACAGCTGATTGGCTGCCCATGCAGCTAATTGGTAGCCCAAACAGCTGATTGACCACCCAAACAGCTGATTGGCTGCCTAAACATCTGATTGTCAGCTCAAAAACCTCATTAGCCGCTCAAACAGCTGAATGGCTGCCCAAACCACTGATTGGCAGCTCAAACAGCAGATTTGGCACCCAAACAGCTGATTGGCCACCCAAACAGCTGATTGACCACCAAAACAGATGATTGGCCACTCAAGAAGCTGATTATCCACCCAAACAGCTCACTGGCAGCTCAAACAGCTGATTGGTCGACCAAATAGCTGATGACCAACCTGAACAGCCGATTTTCCGGTCAAAGAGCTGATTGGCCGCCTAAAAAGCTGATTGGCTGCCAAAACAGCTGATCGGCCGCCCAAACTGGCGATTGGGCACCAAAACAGCTGATTGGCTGCTCAAACAGCTGATGGGTCGCCCAAACAGCTGATTGGCCGCACAAATAGCTTATTGGTCGCGCAAACAGCTAATTTTCCGGTCAAACAGCTGCTGGATGTCTTAACAGCTGATTGACAGCTCAAACAGCTGACTGGCTGCCAAAACAGGGGATTGGCTGCCAAAAATGCTGATTGGCCGCCCAAACAGCTGATCGGCGGCCAAAACAGCTGATTGCCAGCCCAAACAGCTGATTAACCGCTCAAACAGATCATTACCTGCCCAAAATGCTGATTGGCAGACCAAACCGCCTCATTGGCAACCCAAACAGCTGATTGGCAGCCTAAAGAGCTAACTGGCAGCTCAAACAGCTGATCTGTAGCCCAAACAGCTGTTTGGCCACCCGAACAGCTGATTGGCCGCTCAAACAGTTGATTGGTCGCCCAAACAGCTGATTGGCAGAAAAAACAGCTGATACGCTGCCCAAACAGCTGATTGGCAACCCAAACTAGCTGATTAGCAGCCAAAACAGCTGATTGGCAACGCAAAAAGCTGATTGGCCGCCCAAACAGCTGATTGGCCTCCCCAAAAGTGGATTGGCAACCAAAACAGCGACTGGCTGCCAAGACAGCTTTTTGGCAGCCCAAACAGCTGACCGGCAGTCAAAAAAGCTGATTGGCCGCCCAAACAGCTGATTGGCTGCCGAAATCGCTGATTGGCAGCTCAGACAGCTGATATGCAGCCTAAACAGCTGATTGGCGGACCAAGCAGCTGATTGGCCGCCCGAACAGCAGATTGGCAGACCAAACAGCTGATTGGCCGCCCAAACAGCTACTTGGCAGTCAAAACAGTGGATTTGTTGCCCAAAGAGCTGATTGGCAGTTCAAACAGCTGATTGGGCAACCAATCCACTGTTTTGACTGCCCAACCAGCTGATTGGGACCCCAAACAGCTGATTGGCCGCCAAAACAGCTGATTGGCAGACCAAATAGCTGATTGGCAGACAAAACAGATGATTAGCCGCCCGTACAGCTGATTGACTGCCAAAACTGCTGATTGGCCGCTTAAACAGGTGATTGGCACTCCAAACAGCTGATTGGCAACCCAAACATCTGATTGACAGCCCAAAAAGTTGATTGGCAGCCCAAACAGCTGATTGCCCGCCCAGACAACTGATTGGCCGCCCAAACTGCACATTGACCGCCCTAAACAGCTGATTGGTCACCCAAACCGCTGATTGGAAGACAAAAAAGCTGATTAGCAGCTCAAACAATTGATTGGCCTCCCAAACAGCTGATTAGCAGCGTAAACAGCTGATGGGCGGCTCAAACAGATGATTGGGTGCCCAAACAGCTGATTGGCAGCCAAAACAGCTGATTGGCCGCCCAAACAGCTGATAAGCAGTCAAACAGCTCATTGGCCGACCAAACAGCTGATTGGCCACTCAAATAGCTGATTGGCCGCCCAAACAGCTGATTGGCCACCCAAACAGCTGATTGACCGCTCAAATACATGATTAGTTGCCAAACAGCTGATTGGCCTTTTCAAAAAGCTGATTGGCTATTCAAACAGCTGATTGGCTGCCCAAACAGCTGATTGGCAGCCCAAAGAGCTGATTAGCAACCCCAAAAAGCTGATTTTCAGCCAAAACAGCTGATTGACAGTCTAAAGGGCTTATTGGCAGCTCAATCAGCTGATTGGCCACCCATAGAGCTGATTGGTCACCCAAACAGCTGATTAAAAGCCCGAACAGCTGATTGGCCGTCAAAACAGCTGATTGGCCACCCGAAAAGCTGATTGGCCGCCCAAACAGCTGATTGGCACCCCAAACAGCTGATTGGTCTCCCAAACAGCTGATTGGTCTCCCAAACAGCTGATTGGTCTCCCAAACAGTTGATTGGCAGCCAAAACAGCAATTGGCCACCCAAAAAGCTGATTGGCAGCCTGAACAGCAGATTGTCAGCTCAATCAGCTGTTTGGCAGCTATAACAGCTGATTGGCAGCCAAAACAGCTGACTGGCAGCCCAAAAAGCAGATTGGTCGCTCAAACAGCTGTTTGGCAGCCCAAAAAGCTAATTGGCTGCTCAAACAGCTGATAGGCTGCCCATGCAGCTAATTGGTAGCCCAAAGGCTGATTGACCACCCAAACAGCTGAATCTGATTGTCAGCTCAAAAACCTGATTAGCCGCTCAAACAGCTGAATGGCTGCCCAAACAGCTGATTGGCTACTCACAAAGCTGATTGGCCGCCAAAAAAGCTGATTGGCCTCCCAAACAGCTGATAGGCTGCCCAAAAAGCTGATTGGCCACTAAAAAAGCGGACAGTTAGCCCAAACAGCGGATTGGCCACCCAAACAGCTGATTGGACTCTCAAACAGCTTTTTGGTCGCCTAAAGTGCTGATTTGCCACCCAAACAGCTGATTGACTGCCAAAACAGCAGATTGACTGTCCAAAAAGATGATTGGTAGCCCAAACAACTGATTTGCTGCCCAAACAACTGATTGGCCTCCCAAACAGCTGATTGGCAGCCTTAACAGCTCATTGGTTGCTCAAACAGGTGATTGGCCGCCAAAACAGCTGATTGGCAGCTCAAACAGCAGATTTGCCACACAAACAACTGATTGGCCACCAAAACAGATGATTGGCAGCTCAAGAAGCTGATTATCCGCCTAAACAACTGACTGGCCGCTCAAACAGGTGATTGGTCGACCAAATAACTGATTAGCAACCTAAACAGCGGATTTTCTGGTCAAACAGCTGATTGGCCGCCTAAACAGCTGATATGGTGCCCAAACAGCTGATTGGCCGCCCAAAAAGCTGATCGGCCGCCCAAACTGGTGATTGGGCACCAAAACAGCTGATTGGCTGCTCAAACAGCTGATTGGTCGCCCAAACAGCTGATTGGCCGCCCAAAAAGCTGATAGGCAGCTCAAATTGCTATTTTTCTGGTCAAACAGCTGATTGGACACCTTAACAGCTGATTGACAGCTCAAAAAGCTGATTGGCTGCCCAAACAGGGGATTGGCTGCCAAAAATGCTGATTGGCCGCCCAAACAGCTGATTACCCACCCAAATAGCTGATTAGCTGCCCAAACAGCTGATTGGCAGCCCAAACCACTTATTGGCCACCCAAACAGCTGATTGGCAGCCTAAACACCTAATTGGCAGCTCACACAGCTGATAGGCCGCCCAAACAGATGATTGGCCGCTCAAACAGTTGATTGGTCACCCAAACAGCTGATTGGCAGCAAAAAACAGCTGATACACTGCCCAAACAGCTGATTGGCAACCCAAATTAGCTGATTAGCAGCCAAAACAGCTGATCGGCAGGCAAAAAAGCTGATTGGCCGCCCAAACAGCTGTTTGGCTGCCCAAAAAGCTGATTGGCTGCTCAAACAGCTGATTGGCTTCCCATGCAGCTAATTGGTAGCCCAACAGCTGATTGACCACCCAAACAGCTGAATCTGATTGTCAGCTCAAAAACCTGATTAGCCGCTCAAACAGCTGAATGGCTGCCCAAACAGCTGATTGGCTACTCAAAAAGCTGATTGGCCGCCAAAAAAGCTGATTGGCCTCCCAAACAGCTGACTGGCCTCCCAAACAGCTAATTGGCTGCCCAAAAAGCTGATTGGCCACTAAAAAAGCTGACTGTTAGCCCAAACAGCGGATTGGCCACCCAAACAGCTGATTGGACGCTCAAACAGCTTTTTGGCCGCCTAAAGTGCTGATTTGCCACCCAAACAGCTGATTGGCTGCCAAAAAAGCAGATTGACTGTCCAAAAAGATGATTGGCAGCCCAAACAACTGATTTGCTGCCCAAACAACTGATTGGCCTCCCAAACAGCTGATTGGCAGCCTTAACAGCTCATTGGTTGCTCAAACAGGTGAGTGGCCGCTCAAACAGGTGATTGGCCGCCCAAACAGCTGATTGGCAGCTCAAACAGCAGATTTGCCACACAAACAGCTGATTGGCCACCAAAACAGATGATTGGCAGCTCAAGAAGCTGATTATCCGGCCAAACAACTGACTGGCCGCTCAAACAGGTGATTGGCCGACCAAATAACTGGTTAGCAACCTAAACAGCGGATTTTCTGGTCAAACAGCTGATTGGCCGCCTAAACAGCTGATTGGCTACCCAAACAGCTGATTGGCCGCCCAAACAGCTGATCGGCCGCCCAAACTGGTGATTGGGCACCAAAACAGCTGATTGGCTGCTCAAACAGCTGATTGGTCGCCCAAATAGCTGATTGGCCGCCCAAAAAGCTGATAGGCAGCCCAAACTGCTCATTTTCTGGTCAAACAGCTGATTGGAGGCCTTAACAGCTGATTGACAGCTCATAAAAGCGTATTGGCTGCCCAAACAGGGGATTGGCTGCCAAAAATGCTGATTGGCCGCCCAAACAGCTGATTAACCACCCAAACAGCTGATTAGCTGCCCAAACAGCTGATTGGCAGCCCGAACCACTTATGGGCCACCCAAACAGCTGAATGGCAGCCAAAACAGCTTATTAGCAGCTCACACAGCTGATAGGCCGCCCAAACAGCTGATTGGCCGCTCAAACAGTTGATTGGTCACCCAAACAGCTGATTGGCAGCAAAAACAGCTGATACGCTGCCCAAACAGCTGATTGGTAACCCAAATTAGCTGATTAGCAGCCAAAACAGCTGATCGGTAGTCAAAAAAGCTGATTAGCCGCCCAAACAGCTGATTGGCTGCCCAAATCGCTGATTGGCAGCTCAGACAGCTGATTGGCAGCCTAAACAGCTGATTGGCAGACCAAACAGCTGATTAGCCGCCCGAACAGCCGATTGGCAGACCAAACAGCTGATTGGCCGCCTAAACAGCTGATTGGCATTCAAAACAGTGGATTTGTTGCCCAAAGAGCTAATTGGCAGTTGTTCCGACACAGAGACTTACCTCGAAACACTTTATAGGAGATTACTGGTAACTCCTCTCCGACGACCAGATTTTTACGTAGTTTCCCCCTACTTCCATGTTCTATACTGTCCTGAATAACGGGAAATAACATGACCTGGGGGCATTGCCCGGGCAGGTCGCCCGTCTTTGAGAAGCTCTCTCCAGTAAGTTTTCTGGTCGGTTCGTGAACACACGTGCTTCACGAAGCTCCTCATACTCCGTGCGATTCCCTTTGTGTTTGGTTCCACGTGCTTCCCACGTGATCGGGATCTCAGTGTGTGTTTAGTGCTTTTACTACGTGCTTTGGATTTCGCTCCCTTGTGCTTCCCTAGTGTTTTAGTGCTTTTCCTTTGTGGCTTGCTTGTGTCTACGGCCCTTTGTGTTGCGTTATGGAACGCGTTCGCCGTTGTCCTGGGCCTAGGGCCGGTAGATCATGCGGGGCTTTTCTGTCTAAGCCCGAGGTTGACCCGCATACGTTGTGTACCTCGTGTAGGGGTAAAGCTTGTTCGCCGTGGGATAAGTGTTCCGAATGTGCCGATTGGCCCGAGGTCCAGTGGATAAAATTCCGTACCAAAAAGAAGAAGGCATCGAAGAAGTCCCCTAGGAAGACTAGCGTTTCTTCCCCTGCGACTTCAGCAGGAGAAGGGTCAGGTAGGGTACATCCGCCTTCCCCTACCCAAAGTAAGGGGCGAGGTAAGTCCGGGGAGAACATGCAGTTGGCTCCTCTTTCCCAAGAGAGGGAATTTGTGGGCGGTCCTTCGTTGGCCAAGGCAAGTCAGGCGACCGTAAGTGAGTGTAGTGGGGGTCCGGGGGACGTGGCTTTCTCTCATAAGGGCCACGTCTCGTCGGGGGACCCCATGTGGTCTAATAGTGTCCCTTTTTCTTCTTCAGGTTCCTGGGTGGAAGTTCCAGGGGCATCAGCGACGAGTGGTGGCGTCGGCAGAGAGGAGTCCCCGCAAGAAGATCCATTGGCTTGGGACGTGCCGAGGACTCCGATGAGGTCCCCACTGGACATGGAGGAAGGCCTTGGCGAGGCCTTCCCCGGTTTGGCGGGCCCGTCGGGATGGTTGCCGCCGAAGACTTCGCTACAGGAGAGTCTCCCCATTCCTTCTCCGTCAGGGGTACGGCGTAGCCCCAAGAAAACGCAGTCACGTGCTAGGTCACGATACGGGGGTCAGTCTTTCTCGTCAGGACGTGACTCTTCGGATTCGTCAAGCAGTGAACGGAGGAGACGACAGAGGAGGAAACGAAATCGGTCGGTGCGGAGGAACTCCCCTTTGCGGTCTCCCACAAGATCTCGGGACAGGGTGAGTCCCAGTTCCCCTCCTCCCAAAAGCAGGAGAACAACCCCCCCAGTAGGGACGTGGAAACGAGGTCGGTCTGTGCGGAGGAACTCCCCTTCGCGGTCTCCCACAGGATCTCGGGACAGGATGAGTCCCCGTTCCCCTACACCCAAAAGCAGGAGACCAGTCTCTCCGAAAGGGACGTGGGTGTTCGTCCCAGAGAACAACTTTAAAGTCTTTTCCAAGCCTATTGGTTCGACACATGAGCGGGCAGGAGACAGTCCCCCTAGAAGGACCTCCACGTGCCGCGTCAGGGAATCACCAGATGAGCGAAGGGCTACATCTTGCAGGCCTAAGACCCGTCCTGGACACGTTTATCCCGCCCAGTGCAGGGGGCCGTCGTCTAGGCCGGGCAGCCTCGACAGGTCTCCCCATCGAGACCCCAGAAGGGGAAGGACACCTCCGTCGAACTATCTCACGGAGGACACCGTTTCACCGAAAAAGGCCATGAAGAGGAGAGGGACGGCGGACGTTGAAGGTAAAGGGAACCGTGGACCCCGCCATCACGGCAGAGACCGAGATCACGATTCGCCCCGTTGGTCGGAAGGAGGGGAGGGCGAGTCGGCGGTGACAGAGGACTCAGCGTACAGGAGAGTCCTTGCCTTAATTAGGGGTTATAACAACCTTATAGAACCCGCCACTCAAGAGGAAGAACCCTGGACTTCAGGCCTGAACAAGTTCATAGCGGTCCCCGCCCAGAAAAAGTCCTCTCTCTCTCTTCCCGAGGCCAGTAACGTGGGGATTGGAAAGACTCACATTGATAAGGTCATATCCCGCAATAGCGACTCCTGCAGGGGTCACAGCTCAGCAAAGCTCCTACAGGGTTTGAAGTCGCAGACGAAATACTACTCTTTAGAAAATAGGCCGACCGGTGCGTGCAAGACCGAGGAAACCATAGACATCCTGTGCCAGGGCATCTCCGACGGGAGGGCATCGGCAGCATCTACCTTCTTCTCCCCTTCCGAGTCGGCAATGATGGAGGAGATGTCCAAGGACTTAGTTAATGTGGCCTCCTGGCTGGATTGGTGGGCCACCACCCTAGTAGGCACCCAGATTCCTTCCCATTAAGATTCCTGACAGGGAAGCTAAAGCCTTGAAGACCTGCTCCGTCTGGGGGGAGCAGCTTATTCCGTCGAAGAAGGCGGAAGAGGTCGTGGAGAAGTTGGCCAAAAAGAGGGAGCTACCTACCCTGAAGCCACAGACGGCACGCCGCCCCATCTTCAGGAGGCCAGTGACGGAAGCACCCATGGCCGCGCGTACCACACCAACTCAAGGAAGGAGGGAACCCTCGTCAGGACAGTGGTCTTCCTCTGTGGTTCCCCCCCGAAGAGGTTCATCTTCTAACCCCCCAACGTATAGGTCTTCTTTCTACTCCTCCAGGAGGGGGAGAACAGGCCGTTCTTCCCGTAGGAGATAAGATGGGAGGCCCCCCTCCCCTGCCCAAGCCTCAGGTAGGGGGAGGCCTCAGACTCACTTGGCAAGCATGGAAGCTCCACGGAGCAGATCCGTGGACAGTTACAGTACTAAAGGAGGGCTACAGGATCCCCTTCATGGAAGAGACACCCCCCCTAGTTCCAGCAACGCAGGCAGACTGGTTGGTGCCCAAGGACCTGGCGAAGAGGGCAGCGTTGGACGAAGAAGTCAAGACGTTGCTGCAGAAGGGAGCTTTAGAAACAGTGACATTCCCGGGTCCGGGGTTCTACAGCCGCCTGTTCCTAGTGGAAAAAGCGACAGGAGGGTGGAGACCTGTAATAGACCTGTCAGCCCTCAACAGGTTTCTCAGGAAAGTGACCTTCAAAATGGACACTCCAAGAACGGTCATGGCGTCCTTGGGAGAGGGCGACTTTATGATTTCTATAGACCTCAAGGACGCCTACTTCCAAGTGCCCATTCATCCGTCGAGCAGGAAGTTTCTCCGGGTCAAGTGGGGTACCCAGGTGTTACAATTCAAGGCCCTATGCTTCGGTCTTTCAACAGCCCCCCAGGTATTCACGAGGGTCTTTGCGACGGTCTCCATATGGGCCCACGAACGGGGCCTTCGACTCATCAGGTACCTGGACGACTGGTTACTCCTTTCATCCTCAAAGGAAGACTTGAAACAACAGGGCGAAGATCTTCTTCAATTGTGCAAGACCCTGGGCATCGTGGTCAACTTGGAGAAATCACAGCTAATCCCATCCAACAGGAGGACGTACCTTGGAATGGTCCTGGATTCGTTACAGGTCAAGGCATTCCCAACCACGGAAAGGCTGGACAACCTGGATCGAGTGCTCCGGCCCTTCCTTCTGGGTCGCCCCAGAAGAGCGCAGGATTGGCAAAGGTTGGTAGGGCACCTGGTGTCCCTAGAGAAGCTGGTACCTCACGGGAGACAGAACTTAAGGGTGGTTCAATGGAACCTGAAAGAACATTGGAACCAGAAAAGTTCCCCGGACATTGTGGTTCCTCTCCTTCAGGAGTCCAGGAAGGCCTTGGAATGGTGGCAGGATCGGTCGAACACCCTAAGTGAGATGCCACTATCCTCCCAACCTCCGGAGGTTCTTCTCTTCACGGACGCATCGAAGGACGGGTGGGGAGCCCATCTCCGGGAAAAGACAGCAAAGGGGGCGTGGTCAGAGGGGGAGAAATCCCTACACATAAATATCCTGGAAATGAGAGCGGTCCAAGAAGCCTGCAACCACTTCGAGGAGGACATGAGAGGGCATTCGGTGGCCCTAATGTCAGACAATGCAACGGTGGTGGCTTACGTGAAGAAGGAGGGGGGACTGAGATCAAAAGAGTTGTGCGAACTAGCCCTTCAAATCCTAAAATGGGCGGAACAGAAGGACGTCATCCTGACGGCAAGGTTCATTCCAGGGAAGAACAACGTCCTAGCAGACGGCCTCAGCAGAGTGGGGCAAGTGGTAGCAACAGAATGGTCCCTACACTCACAAGTGGCAAGCTACATTATACAGATGTGGGGATCTCCGGTAATGGATCTGTTTGCAACAAGGTTGAACGCGCAACTCCCCGTATTTTATTCTCCCGTCCCAGATCCGAAGGCGGCAATGGAAGACGCCTTTCAGCACAAGTGGGACGGACTGGACGTGTACGCCTTCCCCCCCTTCTCCCTGATAAGGCAGGTCCTCAATAGAGTAAGGGCAGCAACCAACCTAAGGATGACTTTGGTAGCGCCTTTGGTGGCCGGAGAGAGAATGGTTCGCGGACCTAAGGAACCTCACCGTCCTACCTCCTTGGCCTCTACCCGGCAGGTCAGACCTATTAAAACAACCTCACTTTCAGCGGTTTCACAGAAACCCGCAAGCCCTTCGTCTTCACGCCTGGAGATTATCCAGCGGCTCCTGAAGAAGCAAGGGTACTCCGGCAAGACAGCCAGGAGGATGTCGCTATACCTGAGGAAATCATCCACAGCCGTCTACCAGTCTAAGTGGGCGGTATTCGTGAAGTGGTGCAGGGACAAGAAGATAGAGCCCTTGGAAGCGTCAGTGCCCGTGATAGCCGACTTCATGGTTTATCTCAGGGACAAGTTAGACATGTCAGTTCCAGCGATCAAGGGAGTTCGGGCGGCCCTGGGTCAAGTCTTTCTTCTCAAGGGCATAGATCTCGGCTCCTCCAGGCATATCTCCATGCTTATCAGAGCGTTCGAACAATCATGCCCCCCTTCCGCCCCTAGAATCCCGAGTTGGGACTTAGCGTGAGTCCTAGATATGTTACGGAAACCACCATTCGAGCCCTTAAAGGACATTGATGACAAGAATCTCACGCTCAAGGCGGTCTTCTTGCTAGCATTAGCCTCGGCTAAGAGGGTGGGCGAGCTACACGGACTGTCATTCGAGGTGGAACACACTAGGGGATGGAAGGAAGTAACCTTTAAGTTTGTCACATCCTTCGTCGCCAAGACTCAGAACCCCTCGGTGTGGGATCCGAGGTTTGAGAGTTTTTCGATTCCGGCAATCCCGAATAAAGGAAACCCGGAGGACCTAAAATTATGCCCGGTCAGGACTATTAGGAAATACCTTAAGAGAACGGCAAACCTCCGCCCGTCTATCAAGAATCTCTTCGTCTCATGGGGAAAAATAAAGAAAAACATATCCAAAAATACGGTTTCGTTCTGGCTCAGGAAAGTGATCACGCAAGCCTACTTAAAACAAGGTCTTCCTACACCGGGGAAACCCAGAGCTCACGATGTTCGGGGCATTAGCACCTCTCTAACGTTCGAAAAGAACATGTCAGTAGCGCAGGTTCTTCGAGCGGGAACTTGGTCCAACCAGTCGACCTTCACCGCACTTTATCTCAAGGACTGTACGAGAAAGTCTCTAGACGGGTTTTCTATCGGGCCGGTCATCTCAGCCCTGCATTCGGTTTGACGGCTCAAGCCCCAGGCTCAATCGCGAAACATAAAGTATCTAGACACAAGGAGCCGAGTTCTATTTTCCCCCCTTTTCTAACTTTCTCGTACCGTCAGTCGTCATCAAGAAATATCGCTTATTACACAAGACGAAAATTCGCCATATCAAGCACAACGAAGATATTGCAGAAGGGTAAGTGTTATATCACACTTAATGAGTCTTTTACGTAGTTTTCCCTACTGTCCATCGGGGTCAGGGCTAAAGGGCACTCCCCCCTCCTAAGGTGTAAGTCTCCTATAAAGTGTTTCGAGGTAAGTCTCTGTGTCGGAACAAATCACAAATTTTAAGTAATTTGGATTTTTCCTAACAATACTTACCGAAGAGACACTTTCGGTTTAGGGCCCCCCCAACCGTCCCCGCAGTGCCCCACTGACCTCGTGGTATTGTTCATTACATAAAACTTACTGGAGAGAGCTTCTCAAAGACGGGCGACCTGCCCGGGCAATGCCCCCAGGTCATGTTATTTCCCGTTATTCAGGACAGTATAGAACATGGAAGTAGGGGGAAACTACGTAAAAATCTGGTCGTCTGAGAGGAGTTACCAGTAATCTCCTATAAAGTGTTTCTTCGGTAAGTATTGTTAGGAAAAATACAAATTACTTAAAATTTGTGATTTCAAACAGCTGATTGGGCAACCAATCCACTGTTTTGACTGCCCAACCAGCTGATTGGTACCCCGAACAGCTGATTGGCCGCCCAAATAGCTGATTGGCAGACCAAATAACTGATTGGCACACCAAACCGCTGATTAGCTGCCCGAACAGCTGATTAACCACCAAAACTGCTGATTGGCCGCTCAAACAGGTGATTGGCACTCCAAATAGCTGATTGGCAACCAAAACAGCTGATTGGCAGCCCAAAAAGTTGATTGGCAGCCCAAACTGCTGATTGCCCGCCCAGACAGCTGATTGGCCGCCCAAACTGTGCATTGACCGCCCTAACAGCTGACTGGCCACCCAAACAGCTTATTGGCAGCCCCAAAAGCTGATTGGCCACCCAAACAGCTGATTGGCCGCTTAAACCGCTGATTGGAAGACAAGAAATCTGATTAGCAGCTCAAATAATTGATTGGCCTCCCAAACAGCTGATTGGCAGCCTAAACAACTGATGGGCCGATCAAACAGCTGATTGGATGCCCAAAAAGCTGATTGGCAGCCAAACAGCTGATTGGCCAACCAAACAGCTGATTGGCTGCCCAAAGAGCTGATTGAGCGCTCAAATACGTGATTATTTGCCAAACAGCTGATTGGCCTTTCCATAAAGCTGATTGGCTGCTCAAACAGCTGATTGGCTGCCCAAACAGCTGATTGGCAGCCCATACAGCTGATTGGCCACCCAAAATGATGATTGGCATCCAAAACAGCTGATTGGCAGCTCAAACAGCTGATTGGCCACACATAGAGCTGATTGGCCACCCAAACAGCTGATTAACAGCCCAAACTGCAGATTGGCAGCCTAAACAGCTGAGGGGCCACCCGAACATCTGATTGGCTGCCCAAAGAGCAGATTGGCAGCCCAAACAGCTGATTGGAAGCTCAAACAGCTGATTGGCCTCCAAAACAGTTGATTGGCAGACAAAACAGAAATTGGCCACCCAAAAAGGTGATTGGCAGCCTAAATAGCAGATTGGCAGCTCAATCAGCTGTTTGGCAGCTATAACAGCTGATTGGCAGCCAAAACAGCTGACTGGCAGCCCAAAAAGCTGATTGGTCGCTCAAACAGCTGATTGGCTGTCCAAAAAGCTGATTGGCTGCTCAAACAGCTGATTGGCTGCCCATGCTGCTAATTGGTAGCCCAAACTGCTGATTGACCACCCAAACAGCTGATTGGCAGCCTAAACATCTGATTTTCAGCTCAAAAACCTGATTAGCCGCTCAAAAACCTGATTAGCCGCTCAAACAGCTGAATGGCTGCTCAAACAGCTGATTGGTTGCCAAAACAGCTGATTGGCCTCCCAAACAGCTGATTGGCCTCCCAAACAGCTGATTGGCCTCCCAAAAAGCTGATTGGCTGCCCAAAAAGTTGATTGGCCGCTAAAACAGCTGACTGTTAGCCCAAACAGCGGATTGGCCACCCAACCAGCCGATTGGACGCTCAAACAGCTTTTTGGCCGCCTAAAGTGCTGATTTGCCACCCAAACACCTGATTGGCAGCCTAAACATGTGATTTTCTGCTCAAAAACCTGATTGGCCACCTAAACAGCTGATTGGCCGCTCAAACCGCTGATTGGAAGACAAGAAATCTGATTAGCAGCTCAAATAATTGAATGGCCTCCCAAACAGCTGATTGGCAGCCTAAACAACTGATGGGCCGATCAAACAGCTGATTGGATGCCCAAACAGCTGATTAGCAGCCAAACAGCTGATTGGCCGCCCAAACAGCTGATTGGCCAACCAAACAGCTGATTGGCTGCCCAAAGAGCTGATTGAGCGCTCAAATACGTGATTATTTGCCAAACAGCTGATTGGCCTTTCCAAAAAGCTGATTGGCTGCTCAAACAGCTGATTGGCTGCCCAAACAGCTGATTGGAAGCCCAAACAGCTGATTGGCCACCCAAAATGCTGATTGGCATCCAAAACAGCTGATTGGCAGCTCAAACAGTTGATTGGCCACGCATAGAGCTGATTGGCCACCCAAACAGCTGATTAACAGCCCAAACTGCAGATTTGCAGCCTAAACCGCTGAGGTGCCACCCGAACATCTGATTGGCTGCCCAAAGAGCGGTTTGGCAGCCCAAACAGCTGATTGGAAGCTCAAACAGCTGCTTGGCCTCCCAAACAGTTGATTGGCAGGCAAAACAGAAATTGGCCACCCAAAAAGCTGATTGGCAGCCTAAGTAGCAGATTGGTAGCTCAATCAGCTGTTTGGCAGCTATAACAGCTGATTGGCAGCCAAAACAGCTGACTGGCAACCCAAAGAGCTGATTGGTCGCTCAAACAGCTGATTGGCTGCCCAAAAAGCTGATTGGCTGCTCAAACAGCTGATTGGCTGCCCATGCTGCTAATTGGTAGCCCAAACTGCTGATTGACCACCCAAACAGCTGATTGGCCGCCTAAACATCTGATTTTCAGCTCAAAAACCTGATTAGCCGCTCAAACAGCTGAATGGCTGCTCAAACAGCTGATTGGTTGCCAAAACAGCTGATTGGCTGCCCAAAAAGTTGGTTGGCCGCTAAAACAGCTGACTGTTAGCCCAAACAGCGGATTGGCCACCCAACCAGCCGATTGGACGCTCAAACAGCTTTTTGGCCGCCTAAAGTGCTGATTTGCCACCCAAACAGCTGATTGGCAGCCTAAACATGTGATTTTCAGCTCAAAAACCTGATTAGCCGCTCAAACAGCTGAATGGCTGCTCAAACAGCTGATATGTTGCCAAAACAGCTGATTGGCCTCCCAAACAGCTGATTGGCCTCCCAAACAGCTGATTGGCTGCCCAAAAAGTTGATTGGCCGCTAAAACAGCTGACTATTAGCCCAAACAGCGGATTGGCCACCCAACTAGCCGATTGGACGCTCAAACAGCTTTTTGGCCGCCTAAAGTGCTGATTTGCCCCCCAAACAGCTGATTGGCAGCCAAAACAGCAGATTGACCGTCCAAAAAGATGATTGGCAGCCCAAACAACTGATTTGCTGCCCAAACAACTGATTGGCCTCCCAAACAGCTGATTGGCAGCCTTAACAGCTCGTTGGTTGCTCAAACAGGTGATTGGCCGCTCAAACAGGTGATTGGCCGCCCAAACAGCTGATTGGCAGCTCAAACAGCAGATTTGCCACACAAACAGCTGATGTGCCACCAAAAGAGATGATTGGTAGCTCAATATGCTGATTATCCGCAAAAACAGCTGACTGGCCGCTCAAACAGCTGATTGGCCGACCAAATAACTGATTAGCAACCTAAACAGCTGAATTGCTGCCCAAACAGCTGATTGGCCTCCCAAACAGCTGATTGGCAGCCTAAACAGCTCATTGGTAGCTCAAACAGGTGATTGGCCGCTCAAACTGATGATTGGCCGCTCAAACAGCTGATTGGCCGACCAAAGAACTGATCAGCAACCTAAACAGCGGATTTTCTGGTCAAACAGCTGATTGGCCACCTGAACAGCTGATTGGCTGCCCAAACAGCTGATTGGCTGCCCAAACAGCTGATCGGCAGCCCAAACTGGTGATTTGGCAACCAAAACAGCTGATTGGCTGCTCAAACAGCTGACTGGTTGCCCAAAAAGCTGATTGGCCGCCCAAATAGCTGATAGGCAGCCCAAACTGCTAATTTTCTGGTCAAACAGCTGATTGGACGCCTTACCAGCTGATTGACAGCTCTAAAAGCTGATTGGGTGCCCAAAGACGGGATTGGCTGCCAAAAATGCTGATTGGCTGCCCAAACAGCTGATTAACCACCCAAACAGCTGATTGGCAGCCCAAACCACTTATTGGCCACCCAAACAGCTGATTAGCAGCTTAAACAGCTAATTGAAAGCTCAAACAGCTGATTTGTAGCCCTAAAAGCTGTTTGACCGCCCAAACAGCTGATTGGCAGCCAAAAAAGCTTATTTGCAGCTCACACAGCAGAAAGACTGCCCAAACAGCTGATTGGCCGCTCAAACAGTTGATTGGTCGCCCAAACAGCTGATTGGCAGCAAAAACAGCTGATACGCTGCCCAAACAGCTGATTGGCAACCCAAATTAGCTGATTAGCAGCCAAAACAGCTGATTGGTAGTCAAAAAAGCTGATTGGCCGCCCAAACAGCTGATTGGCTGCCCAAATCGCTGATTGGCAACTCAGACGACTAATTGGCATCCTAAACAGCTGAATGGCAGACCAAACAGCTGGTTGGCCACCCGAACAGCTGATTGGCAGACCAAACAGCTGATTGGCCGCCCAAACAGCTGATTGGCAGTCAAAACAGTGGATTGTTGCCCAAAGAGCTGATTGGCAGTTCAAACAGCTGATTGGGCAACCAATCCACTGTTTTGACTGTCCAACCAGCTGATTGGCACCCCAAACTGCTGATTGGCTGCCCAAACCGCTGATTGGCAGACCAAATAGCTGATTGGCTGACCAAACAGCTGATTAGCCGCCCGAACAGCTGATTGACCGCCAAAACTGCTGATTGGCCGCTTAAACAGGTGATTGGTACTCCAAACAGCTGATTGGCAACCCAAACATCTGAATGGCAGCCCAAAATTTTGATTGGCAGCCCAAACAGCTGATTGCCCGCCCAGACAGCTGATTGCCGCCCAAATTGCGCATTGACCCCCCTAACACCTGACTGGCCGCCCAAAGAGCTTATTGGCAACCTAAACAGCTTATTTGCAGCTCAAACAGCTGATTGGCCACCCAAACAGCTGATTGGCCACTCAAACCGTTGATTGGAAGACAAAAAAGCTAATTAGCAGCTCAAACAATTGTTTGGCCTCCCAAACAGCTGATTGACAGCGTAAACAGCTGATGGGCCGCTCGAACAGCTGATTGGATGCCCAAACAGCTGATTGGCAGCCAAAACAGCTGATTGGCCGCCCAAAAAAGCTGAGGGGCTGCCCAAACAGCTTATTGGCAGCCGAAACAGCTGATTGGCTGCCCAAACAGCTGATAAGCAGTCAAACAGCTGATTGGCCACCCAAACAGCTGATTGGCCACCCAAACAGCTGATTGGCCGCTCAAACAGCTGATTGACCGCTCAAATACGTGATTAGTTGCCAAACAGCTGATTGGCCTTTCCAAAAAGCTGATTGGCTGCTCAAACAGCTGATTGTGTCCCCAAACAGCTGATTGGCAGCCCAAACAGCTTATTGGCCACCCAAACAGCTGATTGGCACCCAAAACAGCTGATTGACAGTCTAAAGAGCTGATTGGCCGCTCAAAAAGCTGATGGCCATCCATAGAGCTGATTGGCCACCCAAACAGCTGATTAACAGCCCAAACAGCTGATTGGCAGTCTAAACAGCTGATTGGCCACCCGAACAGCTGAATGGCCGCAAAAAGAGCTGATTGGCAGCCCAAACAGCTGACTGGCAGCTCAAACAGCTGATTGGTCTCCCAAACAGTTGATTGGCAGCTCAATCAGCTGTTTGGCAGCTATAACAGCTGATTGGCAGCAAAAACAGCTGACTAGCAGCCAAAACAGAGGATTAGTCACTCAAACAGCTGATTGGCCGCCCAAAAAACTGATTGGCAGCTCAAACAGCTGATTGGCTGCCCATGCAGCTAACTGGTAGCCCAAACAGCTGATTGACCACCCAAACAGCTGATTGGCCACTTAAACATCTGATTGTCAGCTCAAAAACCTAATTAGCCGCTCAAACAGCTGAATGGCTGTCCAAACAGCTGATTGGCCACTCAAAAAGCTGAATGGCCACCAAAACAGCTGATTGGCCTCCAAAACAACTGATTGGGAGGCCAAAAAGCTGATTGGCCCCTAAAACAGCTGACTGTTAGCCCAAAAAGCGGATTGGCCACCCAAACAGCTGATTGGACGCTCAAACAGCTTTTTGGCCGCGTAAAGTGCTGATTTGCCACCCAAACAGCTGATTGGCTGCCAAAACAGCAGATTGACCGTCCATAAAGGTGATTGGCGGCCCAAACAACTGAATTGCTGCCCAAACAGCTGATTGGCCTCCCAAACAGCTGATTGGCAGCCTAAACAGCTCATTGGTAGCTCAAACAGGTGATTGGCCGCTCAAACTGGTGATTGGCCGCTCAAACAGCTGATTGGCCGACCAAATAACTGATCAGCAACCTAAACAGCGAATTTTCTGGTCAAACAGCTGATTGGCCACCTAAACAGCTGATTGGCTGCCCAAACAGCTGATTGGCCACTCAAACAGCTGATCGGCAGCCCAAACTGGTGATTGGGCAACCAAAACAGCTGATTGGCTGCTCAAACAGCTGATTGGTCGCCCAAAAAGCTGATTGGCAGCCCAAATAGCTGATAGGCAGCCCAAACTGCTAATTTTCTGGCCAAAAAGCTGATTGACAGCTCAAAAAGCTGATTGGCTGCCCGAAGAGGGGATTGGCTGCCAAAAACGCTGATTGGCCGCCCAAACAGCTGATTAACCACCCAAACAGCTGATTGGCAGCCCAAACCACTTATTGGCCACCCAAACAGCTGATTAGCAGCCTAAACAGCTAATTGAAAGCTCAAACAGCTGATCCGTAGCCCTAAAAGCTGTTTGGCCGCCCAAACAGCTGATTGGCAGCCAAAAAAGCTTATTTGCAGCTCAAACAGCTGAGAGGCTGCCCAAACAGCTGATTGGCCGCTCAAACAGTTGATTGGTCGCCCAAACAGCTGATTGGCAGCAAAAACAGCTGATACGCTGCCCAAACAGCTGATTGGCAACCCAAATTAGCTGATTCGCAGCCAAAACAGCTGATCGGCAGTCAAAAAAGCTGATTGGCCGCCCAAACAGCTGACTGGCTGCCCAAATTGCTGATTGGCAGCTCAGACAGCTAATTGGCAGCCTAAACAGCTGAATGGCAGACCAAACAGCTGATTGGCCACCCGAACAGCGGAATGGCAGACCAAACAGCTGATTGGCCGCTCAAACAGCTGATTGGCAGTCAAAACAGTGGATTGTTGCCCAAAGAGCTGATTGGCAGTTCAAACAGCTTATTGGGCAACCAATCCACTGTTTTGACTGCCCAACCAGCTGATTGGCAACCCAAACCGCTGATTGGCCACCCAAACAGCTGATTGGCAGACCAAACAGCTGATTAGCCGCCCGAACAGCTGATTGACCGCCAAAACTGCTGATTGGCCGCTTAAACTGGTGATTGGCACTCCAAACAGCTGATTGGCAACCCAAACATCTGATTGGTAGCCCAAAAAGTTGATTGGCAGCCCAAACATCTGATTGCCCGCCCAGACAGCTGATTGCCGCCCAAACTGCGCATTGACCGCCCTAACAGCTGACTGGCCGCCCAAAGAGCTTATTGGCAACCTAAACAGCTTATTGGCAGCCCAAACAGCTCATTGGCCAACCAAACAGCTGATTGGCCGACCAAATAACTGATCAGCAACCTAAACAGCGGATTTTCTAGTCAAACAGCTGATTGGCCACCTAAACAGCTGATTGCCTGCCCAAAGAGCTGATTGGCCGCCCAAACAGCTGATCGACAGCCCAAACTGGTGATTGGGCAACCAAAACAGCTGAATGGCTGCTCAAACAGCTGATTGGCCACCCAAACAGCTGATTGGCCACCCAAACAGCTGATTGGCCGCTCAAACAGCTGATTGACCGCTCAAATACGTGATTAATTGCCAAACAGCTGATTGGCCTTTCCAAAAAGCTGATTGGCTGCTCAAACAGCTGATTTTGTCCCCAAACAGCTGATTGGCAGCCCAAACAGCTTATTGGCCACCGAAACAGCTGATTGGCACCCAAAACAGCTGATTGACAGTCTAAAGAGCTGATTGGCCGCTCAAAAAGCTGATTGGCCATCCATAGAGCTGATTGGCCACCCAAACAGCTGATTAACAGCCCAAACAGCTGATTGGCAGTCTAAACAGCTGATTGGCCACCCGAACAGCTGAATGGCCGCAAAAAGAGCTGATTGGCAGCCCAAACAGCTGATTGGCAGCTCAAACAGCTGATTGGTCTCCCAAACAGTTGATTGGCAGCTCAATCAGCTGTTTGGCAGCTATAACAGCTGATTGGCAGCAAAAACAGCTGACTAGCAGCCAAAACAGAGGATTAGTCACTCAAACAGCTGATTGGCCGCCCAAAAAACTGATTGGCTGCTCAAACAGCTGATTGGCTGCCCATGCAGCTAACTGGTAGCCCAAACAGCTGATTGACCACCCAAACAGCTGATTGGCCACTTAAACATCTGATTGTCAGCTCAAAAACCTAATTAGCCGCTCAAACAGCTGAATGGCTGTCCAAACAGCTGATTGGCCACTCAAAAAGCTGAATGGCCACCAAAACAGCTGATTGGCCTCCAAAACAGCTGATTGGGAGGCCAAAAAGCTGATTGGCCCCTAAAACAGCTGACTGTTAGCCCAAAAAGCGGATTGGCCACCCAAACAGCTGATTGGACGCTCAAACAGCTTTTTGGCCGCGTAAAGTGCTGATTTGCCACCCAAACAGCTGATTGGCTGCCAAAACAGCAGATTGACCGTCCATAAAGGTGATTGGCGGCCCAAACAACTGAATTGCTGCCCAAACAGCTGATTGGCCTCCCAAACAGCTGATTGGCAGCCTAAACAGCTCATTGGTAGCTCAAACAGGTGATTGGCCGCTCAAACTGGTGATTGGCCGCTCAAACAGCTGATTGGCCGACCAAATAACTGATCAGCAACCTAAACAGCGGATTTTCTGGTCAAACAGCTGATTGGCCACCTAAACAGCTGATTGGCTGCCCAAACAGCTGATTGGCCGCCCAAACAGCTGATCGGCAGCCCAAACTGGTGATTGGGCAACCAAAACAGCTGATTGGCTGCTCAAACAGCTGATTGGTCGCCCAAAAAGCTGATTGGCAGCCCAAATAGCTGATAGGCTGCCCAAACTGCTAATTTTCTGGCCAAAAAGCTGATTGAAAGCTCAAAAAGCTGATTGGCTGCCCGAAGAGGGGATTGGCTGCCAAAAACGCTGATTGGCCGCCCAAACAGCTGATTAACCACCCAAACAGCTGATTGGCAGCCCAAACCACTTATTGGCCACCCAAATAGCTGATTAGCAGCCTAAACAGCTAATTGAAAGCTCAAACAGCTGATCCGTAGCCCTAAAAGCTGTTTGGCCGCCCAAACAGCTGATTGGCAGCCAAAAAAGCTTATTTGCAGCTCAAACAGCTGAGAGGCTGCCCAAGCAGCTGATTGGCCGCTCAAACAGTTGATTGGTCGCCCAAACAGCTGATTGGCAGCAAAAACAGCTGATACGCTGCCCAAACAGCTGATTGGCAACCCAAATTAGCTGATTAGCAGCCAAAACAGCTGATCGGCAGTCAAAAAAGCTGATTGGACGCCCAAACAGCTGACTGGCTGCCCAAATTGCTGATTGGCCGGTCAGACAGCTAATTGGCAGCCTAAACAGCTGAATGGCAGACCAAACAGCTGATTGGCCACCCGAACAGCTGAATGGCAGACCAAACAGCTGATTGGCCGCTCAAACAGCTGATTGGCAGTCAAAACAGTGGATTGTTGCCCAAAGAGCTGATTGGCAGTTCAAACAGCTTATTGGGCAACCAATCCACTGTTTTGACTGCCCAACCAGCTGATTGGCAACCCAAACCGCTGATTGGCCACCCAAACAGCTGATTGGTAGACCAAACAGCTGATTAGCCGCCCGAGCAGCTGATTGACCGCCAAAACTGCTGATTGGCCACTTAAACTGGTGATTGGCACTCCAAACAGCTGATTGGCAACCCAAACATCTGATTGGTAGCCCAAAAAGTTGATTGGCAGCCCAAACAGCTGATTGCGCGCCCAGACAGCTGATTGCCGCCCAAACTGCGCATTGACCGCCCTAACAGCTGACTGGCCGCCCAAAGAGCTTATTGGCAACCTAAACAGCTTATTGGCAGCCCAAACAGCTCATTGGCCAACCAAACAGCTGATTGGCCGACCAAATAACTGATCAGCAACCTAAACAGCGGATTTTCTAGTCAAACAGCTGATTGGCCACCTAAACAGCTGATTGCCTGCCCAAAGAGCTGATTGGCCGCCCAAACAGCTGATCGACAGCCCTAACTGGTGATTGGGCAACCAAAACAGCTGATTGGCTGCTCAAACAGCTGATTGGTCGCCCAAAAAGCTGATTGGCAGCCCAAATAGCTGATAGGCTGCCCAAACTGCTAATTTTCTGGCCAAAAAGCTGATTGAAAGCTCAAAAAGCTGATTGGCTGCCCGAAGAGGGGATTGGCTGCCAAAAACGCTGATTGGCCGCCCAAACAGCTGATTAACCACCCAAACAGCTGATTGGCAGCCCAAACCACTTATTGGCCACCCAAATAGCTGATTAGCAGCCTAAACAGCTAATTGAAAGCTCAAACAGCTGATCCGTAGCCCTAAAAGCTGTTTGGCCGCCCAAACAGCTGATTGGCAGCCAAAAAAGCTTATTTGCAGCTCAAACAGCTGAGAGGCTGCCCAAGCAGCTGATTGGCCGCTCAAACAGTTGATTGGTCGCCCAAACAGCTGATTGGCAGCAAAAACAGCTGATACGCTGCCCAAACAGCTGATTGGCAACCCAAATTAGCTGATTAGCAGCCAAAACAGCTGATCGGCAGTCAAAAAAGCTGATTGGACGCCCAAACAGCTGACTGGCTGCCCAAATTGCTGATTGGCCGCTCAGACAGCTAATTCGCAGCCTAAACAGCTGAATGGCAGACCAAACAGCTGATTGGCCACCCGAACAGCTGAATGGCAGACCAAACAGCTGATTGGCCGCTCAAACAGCTGATTGGCAGTCAAAACAGTGGATTGTTGCCCAAAGAGCTGATTGGCAGTTCAAACAGCTTATTGGGCAACCAATCCACTGTTTTGACTGCCCAACCAGCTGATTGGCAACCCAAACTGCTGATTGGCCACCCAAACAGCTGATTGGTAGACCAAACAGCTGATTAGCCGCCCGAGCAGCTGATTGACCGCCAAAACTGCTGATTGGCCGCTTAAACTGGTGATTGGCACTCCAAACAGCTGATTGGCAACCCAAACATCTGATTGGTAGCCCAAGAAGTTGATTGGCAGCCCAAACAGCTGATTGCCCGCCCAGACAGCTGATTGCCGCCCAAACTGCGCATTGACCGCCCTAACAGCTGACTGGCCGCCCAAAGAGCTTATTGGCAACCTAAACAGCTTATTGGCAGCCCAAACAGCTCATTGGCCAACCAAACAGCTGATTGGCCGACCAAATAACTGATCAGCAACCTAAACAGCAGATTTTCTAGTCAAACAGCTGATTGGCCACCTAAACAGCTGATTGCCTGCCCAAAGAGCTGATTGGCCGCCCAAACAGCTGATCGACAGCCCAAACTGGTGATTGGGCCACCAAAACAGCTGATTGGCTGCTCAAACAGCTGATTGGTCGCCCAAAAAGCTGATTGGCCGCCCAAATAGCTGATAGGCAGCCCAAACTGCTAATTTTCTGGCCAAAAAGCTGATTGACAGCTCAAAAAGCTGATTGGCTGCCCGAAGAGGGGATTGGCTGCCAAAAATGCTGATTGGCCGCCCAAACAGCTGATTAACCACCCAAACAGCTGATTGGCAGCCCAAACCACTTATTGGCCACCCAAAAAGCTGATTAGCAGCCTAAACAGCTAATTGAAAGCTCAAACAGCTGATCTGTAGCCTTAAAAGCTGTTTGGCCACCCAAAGAGCTGATTGGCAGCCAAAAAAGGTTATTTGCAGCTCAAACAGCTGAGAGGCTGCCCAAACAGCTGATTGGCCGCTCAAACAGTTAATTGGTCGCCCAAACAGCTGATTGGCAGCAAAAACAGCTGATACGCTGCCCAAACAGTTGATTGGCAACCCAAATTAGCTGATTAGCAGCCAAAACAGCTGATCGGCAGTCAGAAAAGCTGATTGGCCGCCCAAACAGCTGATTGGCTGCCCAAATTGCTGATTGGCCGCTCAGACAGCTAATTGGCAGCCTAAACAGCTGAATGGCAGACCAAACAGCTGATTGGCCACCCGAACAGCTGAATGGCAGACCAAACAGCTGATTGGCCGCACAAACAGCTGATTGGCTGTCAAAACAGTGGATTGTTGCCCAAAGAGCTGATTGGCAGCTCAAACAGCTTATTGGGCAACCAATCCACTGTTTTTACTGCCCAACTAGCTGATTGGCACCTCAAACAGCTGATTGGCCACCCAAACAGCTCATTGGCAGACCAAACAGCTGATTAGCCGTCCGAACAGCTGATTGACCGCCAAAACTGCTGATTGGCCGCTTAAACTGGTGATTGGCCTCCAAACAGCTGATTGGCAACCCAAACATCTGATTGGCAGCCCAAAAAGTTGATTGGCAGCCCAAACAGCTGATTGCCCGCCCAGACAGCTGATTGCCGCCCAAACTGCGCATTGACCGCCCTAACAGCTGACTGGCCGCCCAAAGAGCTTATTGGCAACCTAAACAGCTTATTGGCAGCCCAAACAGCTGATTGGCCACCCAAATAGCTGATTGGCCACTCAAACCGCTGATTGGGAGACAAGAAAGCTAATTAGCAGCTCAAACAATTGTTTGGCCTCCCAAACAGCTGATTGGCAGCCTAAACAGCTGATGGGCCACTCAAACAGCTGATTGGATGCCTAAACAGCTGATTGGCAGCCAAAACAGCTGATTGGCCAACCCAAAAAAACCGAAGTGCCGCCCAAACAGCTTATTGGCAGCGCAAACAGCTGATTGGCTGCCCAAACAGCTGATAAGCAGTCAAACAGCTGATTGGCCACTCAAACAGCTGATTGGCCACCCAAACAGCTGATTGGCCGCTCAAACAGCTGATTGACCGCTCAAATACGTGATTAGTTGCCAAACAGCTGATTGGCGTTTCTAAAAAGCTTATTGGCTGCTCAAACAGCTGTTTGTGTCCCCAAACTGCTGATTGGCAGCCCAACAGCTGATTGGCCACCCAGACAGCTGATTGGCAGCCAAAACAGCTGATTGACAGTCTAAAGAGCTGATTGGCAGCTCAAACAGCTGATGGCCACCCATAGAGCTGATTGGCCACCCAAAAAGCTGATTAACAGCCCAAACAGCTGATTGGCAGTCTAAACAGCTGATTGGCCACCCGAACAGCTGAATGGCCGCAGAAAGAGCTGATTGGCAGCCCAAACAGCTAACTGGCAGCTCAAACAGCTTATTGGTCTCCCAAACAGTTGATTGGCAGCTCAATCAGCTGTTTGGCAGCTATAACAGCTGATTGGCAGAAAAAACAGCTGACTGGCAGCCCAAACAGAGGATTAGTCACTCAAACAGCTGATTGGCAGCCCAAAAAACTGATTGAATGCTCAAACAGCTGATTGGCTGCCCATGCAGCTAACTGGTAGCCCAAACAGCTGATTGACCACCCAAACAGCTGATTGGCAACTTAATCATCTGATTGTCAGCTCAAAAACCTAATTAGCCGCTCAAACAGCTGAATGGCTGTCCAAACAGCTGATTGGCCACTCAAAAAGCTGAATGGCCACCAAAACAGCTGATTGGCCTCCAAAACAGCTGATTGGCCTCCCAAACAGCTGATTGGGTGCCCAAAAAGCTGATTGGCCGCTAAAACAGCTGACTGTTAGCCCAAACAGCGGATTGGCCACCCAAACAGCTTATTGGACGCTCAAACAGCTTTTTGGCCGCGTAAAGTGCTGATTTGCCACCCAAACAGCTGATTGGCTGCCAAAACAGCAGATTGACCGTCCATAAAGGTGATTGGCAGCCCAAACAACTGAATTGCTGCCCAAACAGCTGATTGGCCTCCCAAACAGCTGATTGGCAGCCTAAACAGCTCATTGGTAGCTCAAACAGGTGATTGGCCGCTCAAACTGGTGATTGGCCGCTCAAACAGCTGATTGGCCGGCCAAATAACTGATCAGCAACCTAAACAGCGGATTTTCTGGTCAAACAGCTGATTGGCCACCTAAACAGCTGATTGGCTGCCCAAACAGCTGATTGGCCGCACAAACAGCTGATCGGCAGCCCAAACTGGTGATTGGGCAACCAAAAAAGCTGAATGGCTGCTCAAACAGCTGATTGGTCGCCCAAAAAGCTGATTGGGCGGAAAATAGCTGATAGGCAGCCCAAACTGCTAATTTTCTGGCCAAAAAGCTGATTGAAAGCTCAAAAAGCTGATTGGCTGCCCAAAGAGGGGATGGGCTGCCAAAAATGCTGATTGGCCGCCCAAACAGCTGATTAACCACCCAAACAGCTGATTGGCAGCCCAAACCACTTATTGGCCACCCAAACAGCTGATTAGCAGCCTAAACAGCTAATTGAAAGCTCAAACAGCTGATCTGTAGCCATAAAAGCTGTTTGGCCGCCCAAACAGCTGATTGGCAGCCTAAGCAGCTTATTTGCAGCTCAAACAGCTGAGAGGCTGCCCAAACAGCTTATTGGCTGCTCAAACAGTTGATTGGTCACCCAAACAGCTGATTGGCAGCAAAAACAGCTGATACGCTGCCCAAACAGCTGATTGGCAACCCAAATTAGCTGATTAGCAGTCAAAACAGCTGATCGGCAGTCAAAAAAGCTGATTGGCCGCCCAAACAGCTGATTGGCTGCCCAAATCGCTGATTGGCAGCTCAGACAGCTAATTGGTAGCCTAAACAGCTGAATGGCAGACCAAACAGCTGATTGGCCACCCGAACAGCTGAATGGCAGACCAAACAGCTGATTGGCCGCTCAAACAGCTGATTGGCAGTCAAAACAGTGGATTGTTGCCCAAAGAGCTGATTGGCGGTTCAAACAGCTTATTGGGCAACCAATCCACTGTTTTGACTGCCCAACCAGCTGATTGGCAACCCAAACAGCTGATTGGCCGCCCAAATAGCTGATTGGCAGACCAAACAGCTGATTAGCCGCCCGAACAGCTGATTGACCGCCAAAACTGCGGATTGGCCGCTTAACCCTGGATAGGTACGCTCCTCGGACACCCCTTTAAGGGTATACTCGAACGCGAACGACCCCGACGCCAAAAAAAATTCTTGAAAAATCAGTTTTCGCAGTAACCCCCTTTTTTCTTTTGCCAAAAAAAAACTTCAATGAATGCTTAAAACAACTGTAAAGATAAATACTACTCATCTGCAGAAAAACTATTTATTATAAATATTTTAAAAAATTAAGTAGAAAGAAAAAAAAGACCTGACATAAAAATTCATAAAAAAAAAGTTTATACATATATACACAAATCCTTTTAGGAATTGATTCTTGAATGTTAAGGACACATCTTGATGTATTTTGGATGAAGTCAGACCCATGGAGGTGAAGATCTGAAATGAGAAAAAAAGGGTAACTTTTTTTGGCCAAAAAATTTGTCCAAATTTCATGATTTTTTTTGGGTACCCAAATGAAATAGGAAGTGGCTAATTTTTTTAGGGAATAAACATATGTTATCCTAAAATAGAAATATGTAAAAAAATCTTCATTATTTTGTAAATTACATTTATATAGGGGGCCATATCTAAAGGTAATTTTTTGAGTACTTGGAAATTTCGTAAAAAAATACATATATTTAATATATAATATGATATTTATGCAGGTAAAAATATACCAAAATATCACAAATTCTATAGGGAACAAGAATATATATAGATAGGGCTGCTTACGCTTCGAATATGTCCACAAAATGGCCGCCAACCACACTGACTCAGACTCCCTAATCTGCCACTTGAAATGTAGGAAGGGTATGTCAATTTCAAGGTGTTATTTACTAATCTAATTATTATTGGATATGCATAAAAATTGTATGGTGGGTTGCTGGATAATTGTCGATTATTTTACGACTATAAAATTAAAATTCTGACCCAAAAAAATTTTTTTGAAGGGAAATAAAATCGAAAAAAAAAAATGTAAAACAATATAATATTTTAGCTAAAAAAATTTGATGATATACAATCAAAAAAAAAGTAAACAAAATTTTCCGACAAATAAACTTCTAGAGGAATCATTACTCTGTGATAGTTCCTTAGTACGTAGTAATTTTGAAAGAATTGGGGAAAAACGAAAAAATGGCAATCACCGGAAAATCGAACACATACCTATATATACGCCATATCTGGCTAAAAAAAAGATAGGCATGGGTAGCCAAATCATCTAGAAACACTTTCCAACACTATAAAAATATAAGTTTTGCGACACTACTTGCCAATTCCTTACGGTAACATGACTAACCGAAAAAATGCAAAACAAATAAAAAGGGGCACTCGCGGAAAAATGACTAACATTCTAATATACGGCATTTCAGAAAAAAAAAAATTCAGCCACGTGCTAGGCAAACCATCAAGGCACATTTTCCGACAGATAAACATCTAAATGAATCATTGCTCTGTGATAGTTCCTTAGTACGTAGTAATTTTGAAAGAAATGGGAAAAAACGAAAAAATGGCAATCACAGGAAAATCGAACACATACCTATATATACGCCATATCTGGCTAAAAAAAAAAGATAGGCATGGGTAGCCAGATCATCTAGAAACACTTTCCAACACTATAAAATTATAAGTTTTGCGACACTACTTGCCAATTCCTTACGGTAACATGACTAAGCAAAAAAATGCAAAACAAATAAAAAGGGGCACTCGTGGAAAAATGGCCATTCTAATATACGGCATTTCAGAAAAAAAAAATTCAGCCACGTGCTAGGCAAACCATCAAGGCACATTTTCCGACAAATAAACATATAAATGAATCATTACTCTGTGATAGTTCCTTAGTACGTAGTAATTTTGAAAGAAATGGGAAAAAACGAAAAAATGGCAATCACAGGAAAATCGAACACATACTTATATATACGCCATATCTGGCTAAAACAAAAATAGGCATGGGTAGACAGATCATCTAGAAACACTTTCTAACACTATAAAAATATAAGTTTTGCGACACTACTCGCCAATTCCTTACGGTAACATGACTAAGCAAAAAAATGCAAAACAAATAAAAAGGGGCACTCGCGGAAAAATGCCCAACATTCTAATATACGGCATCTCAGATAAAAAAAAAGACATGCACGTGTTAGCCCAACCATCAAGGCACACTTTCTAACACATAAACATGAACAAAAAATCAATAATATACGGCAATTCCTTACTACGTAGTAAATTTTTACAAATATTGAAAAAAAAACAGAAACTGGCAACCGCAGTTAAATACCCAATATACCAATAACTACGTCGTATCTGACAAAAACAAAATCACGCATGGGTAGCCAGATCATCTACACACTTTCCAACACTAAAAAAGCAAAAGTTTTACGACACTATTTCGCAATATCTTACGGAAAAATGACTTGGCAAAAAAATGAAAAAAAAAATGAAAAAGGGGTACTCGCGGTAAAATGCCCGACATTCTAATATACGGCATCTCAGATAAAAAAAAAAGACATGCACGTGTTAGCCCAACCATCAAGGCACACTTTCTAACACATAAACATGAAAAAAAAATGAATAATATACGGCAATTCCTTACTACGTAGTAATTTTTACAAATATTGAAAAAAAACAGAAATTGGTAACCGCAGTTAAATACCCAATATACCAATAACTACGTCGTATCTGACAAAAACAAAGTCATGCATGGGTAGCCAGATCATCTAGACACACTTTCCAACACTAAACAAGCAAAAGTTTTACGACACTATTTGGCAATATCTTACGGAAAAATGACTTGGCAAAAAAATGAAAAAAAATGAAAAAGGGGCACTCGCGGTAAAATGGTCCTCGTGGTGATGAACGACATTTTAACTAAAAAAAAAATCATGCACATGGTAGCCAAACAATTCACCAAGACTTTCCACAACTGATAACCTATACAAGTTGCACCATTCTACGACAATTTCATAATAAGTAATAACTTTGATAATTATGCAAACTACCTTAGAAGGGTAAACTCGGTCGCGCTCGACCCCGACGCGTCTCAGAAATCGGGGAAGGAGTACAGCTACAGCAATGCACATCTGGACACTACTAGAGCGTGTAGGGGAGACACCTCCTGCAGGTCGATCACCCACAAATTCAGTCACGGGGGTGAATCACGTGAGAAAAACCTGTTTTTTTTTGACGCTCGGGGTCGCGAACGACCCATCGTACCTATCCAGGGTTAAACTGGTGATTGGCCTCCAAACAGCTGATTGGCAACCCAAACATCTGATTGGCAGCCCAAAAAGTTGATTGGCAGCCCAAACAGCTGATTGCCCGCCCAGACAGCTGATTGCCACCCAAACTGCGCATTGACCGCCCTAACAGCTGACTGGCCGCCCAAAGAGCTTATTGGCAACCTAAACAGCTTATAGGCAGCCCAAACAGCTGATTGGCCACCCAAACAGCTGATTGGCCGCTTAAACCGCTGATTGGGAGACAAGAAAGCTAATTAGCAGCTCAAACAATTGTTTGCCTCCCAAACAGCTGATTGGCAGCCTAAACAGCTGATGGGCCACTCAAACAGCTGATTGGATGCCTAAACAGCTGATTGGCAGCCGAAACAGCTGATTGGCCGCCCAAAAAAGCCGAAGTGCCGCCCAAAGAGCTTATTGGCAGCCCAAACAGCTGATTGGCTGCCCAAACAGCTGATAAGCAGTCAAACAGCTGATTGGCCACCCAAACAGCTGATTGGCCACCCAAACAGCTGTTTGGCCACCCAAACAGCTGATTGGCCGCTCAAACAGCTGATTGACCGCTCAAATACGTGATTACTTGCCAAAAAGCTGATTGGCGTTTCTAAAAAGCTGATTGGCTGCTCAAACAGCTGTTTGTGTCCCCAAACAGCTGATTGGCTGCCCAACAGCTGATTGGCCACCCAAATAGCTGATTGGCAGCCAAAACAGCTGATTGACAGTCTAAAGAGCTGATTGGCAGCTCAAACAGCTGATCGGCCACCCATAGAGCTGATTGGCCACCCAAAAAGCTGATTAACAGCCCAAACAGCTGATTGGCAGTCTAAACAGCTGATTGGCCACCCGAACAGCTGATTGGCCGCCCAAAGAGCTGATTGGCAGCCCGAACAGCTAAATGGCAGCTCAAACAGCTGATTCGCCTCCCAAACAGTTGATTGGCAGCCAAAACAGCGATTGGCCACCCGAAAAGCTGATTGGCAGCCGAAACAGCAGATTGGCAGCTCAATCAGCTTTTTGGGCAGCCAATCAGCTGTTCGAATGGCCAATCAGCTGACTGGCAGCCCAAACAGAGGATTAGTCGCTCAAACAGCTGATTGGCAGCCCAAAAAACTGATTGGCTGCTCAAACAGCTGATTGGCTGCCCATGCAGCTAATTGGTAGCCCAAACAGCTGATTGACCACCCAAACTGCTGATTGGCAACTTAAACATCTGATTGTCAGCTCAAAAACCTGATAAGCCACTCAAACAGCTGAATGGCTGTCCAAACAGCTGATTGGCCACTCAAAAAGCAGAATGACCACCAAAACAGCTGATTGGCCTCCAAAACAGCTGATTGGCCTCCCAAACAGCTGATTGGGTGCCCAAAAAGCTGATTGGCCGCTAAAACAGCTGACTGTTAGCCCAAACAGCGGATTGGCCACCCAAACAGCTGATTGGAAGCCCAAACAGCTTTTTGGCCGCCTAAAGTGCTGATTTGCCACCCAAACAGCTGATTGGCAGCCAAAACAGCAGATTGACCGTCCAAAAAGGTGATTGGCTGCCCAAACAACTGATTTGCTACCCAAACAGCTGATTGACCTCTCAAACAGCTGATTGGTAGCCTAAACAGCTTGAGGGTACACTCAGGCACACTATTCTATCTTATTTTTTTTCTTCCTCTTGTTTTTTTGAAATGGTGTGTTGGGCAGGCTTAATAGAAGGGCTATGGATGCCTGGTGGTTTATCAAGAGGTTGTCTTTTCCCTTTTCTGATTCTTTTTCTTCTCAAAACCATCCTTACTGTCCTCCCTTCAGTTGAAGTGGCTATCCTGGAGGGTATTTAGCCTTGCATGGTGTATCGGCTCCTCCATGTTGACCAGTTTTTCCGACTTTTTACTATAGTCTATGGGTATCATTAATCACTTTGTTTATAATTCTGTACGTATTGTTTTTATTATAATTCTTGTTAATCTAGTTTTTAAGTATGATGTCTCCTTTTTATTTCTATTAATTCTTATGCTGTCTGGAGACATTGAGCGAAATCCGGGACCAGTACGTCCTAGATTTCGTCAATGTCGTCTTCTGTATTGCAATATTCGTGGTCTTCATGCAAATATCCAAGACCTTACAGTTGCGTCCAGACAGTATGATATTCTTTTGTGCTCAGAAACTTTGGTTTCTAATATGAGGCACTCATCTGAGCTCCTTATAACTGGTTTTAAGAAGCCAATAATGTTGAAACGTGATGCCATCCCTAGGGCCAGGGGAATGGCGGTGTATATTAGGACAGAGTACCCTGCTTCTCATAAGTCCTGCTATCAATGTGAATGTCATGAGATTCAGGTAATAAAAGTTTGTGGCAGGCATAACAACTTTTATTTATGTTCGATCTACCGGAATCCAGACAGGGATGATTCTATCTTCGATTGTCTTCTTACCATTATGGCTAAGATACAAGAAGATGATAGAAAGGCTTCTTTTGTCTTTGTTGGTGATTTTAATGCTCACCATAGGGAGTGGTTAGGTTCTATCTCTCCTACCGATCGACATGGCTTAAGAGCTTTAGACTTTGCCTCTGAATCAGGCTGTGAGCAAATCATAAATGAAGCTACTCACAGGTCTGGTAATTGCTTGGACCTTGTATACACTGACTCCCCTGGCGTTATAACTGGTAAGGTTGGTTCTCCAGTCGGGACATCTGATCATGCCTTGATTTCATTATTAGTGAAGACTGAGCAGCCTGTCCCTGATATATCATATTCTTGTAAAATTTATATGAAATCCCAAGCAGACTGGAATGGGATTTTACATGATCTTTTGTGCTTGAATTGGTCACAATTATATAATAGTGTAGATCCTGTTGTCCCTTTGAATGAGAATCTAGTCAACATAATTGATAGGCGTATCCCTTCTCGTGTGCTAAGGTACCGAGTGAAGGACAAACCGTGGTTCAATGATGATTGTAGACGTGCTTTTTTGGAGAAGCAGGAGGCCTATCAACTTTGGAAGGGTAACAGATCAGATTTGACCTGGAACAACTATACTCAGCTTCGAGCTTTTGCTCAGAGAGTTTATGCCTCAACTGAAAAGGAGTACAATTTAACCATAAAAGAAACACTTTCTGGTACAACTCAGGAACATAAATGATGGTCTACCCTTAAATCTGCACTCTTTGGTGTAGATGCAACAGTTCCTCCTTTACTTAAATCAGATGGCTCAGTCACTCACTGTCCAAAGGAAAAGGCAACCCTTTTGGCTGATGTTTTTGACAGTAAACAGAGTAATGAAAAACTTGAACTTCCTCATTCCTGTTTTCCTGAGGCTAAACTAACTAGTTTAGCTTTTCGATCTCGTGAGATTAAAGCTCTGTTGATGGACCTTGATGCTTATGGAGGTGTAGACCCAAATGGTATTTTTCCTTTGTTTTTTATAAAGACAGCAGATTTCTTAGCTCCAAAGTTATCTGTTATTTTGCGCAAGTTAGCAAGAAGAGGAGCTTTTAGCACTAGTTGGAGAATTGGTAATGTTACTCCTGTATGTAAATGTGTTTGTGGTAGCTCAAGTCCCACAGATTACCGCCCAATTTCCATAACTCCCATATTATCTAAAGTTTTTGAACGTCTTCTGGCAAAACGTCTTAATAGGTTTGCTGAAGGTAATCATCTACTCCCTAGTTTGCAATTTAGTTTTCGTAAAGGCCTTGGAGCATGTGATGCCCTTCTTACAATCTCCAATGCTGTACAGAAATCCCTTGATTGTGGTCGGGAAGTTCGTATGATTGGCCTTGATTTTAGTGCTGCATTTGACCATGTTAATCACGAGGCCCTTGTTTTCAAACTGAAACAGTTGGGAGTGGGTGGGACGTTTCTTAGCATTATTACTGATTTTTTAAGTAAAAGATCTCAAAGAGTTGTTGTTGATGGGCACCATAGTGATTATAGGAATGTGATATCCGGTGTTCCACAGGGTAGTGTTCTTGGCCCATTACTTTTCATACTATATACTCACGACATGTGGTTTGGCCTAGAAAACAAGCTTGTTGCATATGCAGATGATGCTACTCTCTTTGCATCAATTCCATCCCCTGAATGTAGATCTAGGGTTGGTGAATCCCTTAATAGAGATTTAGCTAGAATTAGTGCATGGTGCAAATTATGGGGTATGAAGTTAAATCCTAACAAAACTCAAAGTATGATTGTAAGTAGGTCAAGGACGGTGGTTCCTCAACATCCGGATCTCAGTATTGATAATGTTTCTTTAAATATGTATGACTCTTTCAAAATTTTAGGTGTGATTCTCGACAGTAAATTTACTTTTGAGAAACATATAAGGTCTGTGTCTTCTTCAATTTCACAAAAAATAGGCTTATTGAGAAAGTCTTTCAAGATTTTCGGTGATCAATCTATTCTGAAGAAGTGTTTTAATTCTTTCATTCTACCTTGTTTTGAGTATTGTTCTCCTGTCTGGTCTTCAGCTGCTGATTCTCATCTTAATTTGTTGGACAGAAACTTACGGTCTATTAACCCTGGATAGGTACGGTCCTCGGACACCCCTTTAAGGGTATACTCGGACGCGAACGACCCCGACGCCAAAAAAAATTCTTGAAAAATTAGTTTTTGCAGTAACCTCCTTTTTTCTTTTGCCAAAAAAAACTTCAATGAATGCTTAAAACAAATGTAAAGATAAATACTACTAATCTGCAGAAAAACTATCTATTATAAATATTTTAAAAAATTAAGTAGAAAAAAAAGACCTGACATAAAAATTCATAAAAAAAGTTTATACATATATACACAAATCCTTTTAGGAATTGATTCTTGAATGTTTAGGACACATCTTGATGTATTTTGGATGAAGTCAGACCCATGGAGGTGAAGATCTGAAATGAGAAAAAAAGGGTAACTTTTTTTGGCCAAAAAAAATTGTCCAAATTTCATGAATTTGTTTGGGTACCCAAATGAAATAGGAAGTGGCTAATTTTTTTAGGGAATAAACATATGTTATCTTAAAATATAAATATGTAAAAAAATCTTCATTATTTTGTAAATTACATTTATATCAGGGGCCATATCTAAAGGTAATTTTTTGAGTACTTGGAAATTTCGTAAAAAAATACATATATTTAATATATAAAATGATATTTATGCAGGTAAAAATATACCAAAATATCACAAATTCTATAGGGAACAAGAATATATATAGATAGGGCAGCTTACGCTTCGGATATGTCCACAAAATGGCCGCCAACCACACTGACTCAGACTCCCTAATCTGCCACTTGAAATGTAGGAATGGTATGTCAATTTCAAGGTGTTATTTACTAATCTAATTATTATTGGATATGCATAAAAATTGTATGGTGGGTTGCTGGATAATTGTCGATTATTTTACGACTATAAAATTAAAATTCTGACCCAAAAAATTTTTTTTGAAGGGAAATAAAATCGAAAAAAAAATGTAAAACAATATTTTAGCTAAAAAAATTTGATGATATTCAATCAAAAAAAAGTAAACAAAATTTTCCGACAAATAAACATCTAGAGGAATCATTACTCTGTGATAGTTCCTTAGTACGTAGTAATTTTGAAAGAATTGGGAAAAAACGAAAAAATGGCAATCATCGGAAAATCGAACACATACCTATATATACGCCACATCTGGCTAAAAAAAAGATAGGCATGGGTAGCCAGATCATCTAGAAACACTTTCCAACACTATAAAAATATAAGTTTTGCGACACTACTTGCCAATTCCTTACGGTAACATGACTAAGCAAAAAAATGCAAAACAAATAAAAAGGGGCACTCGTGGAAAAATGGCCATTCTAATATACGGCATTTCAGAAAAAAAAAATTTCAGCCACGTGCTAGGCAAACCATCAAGGCATATTTTCCGACAAATAAACATATAAATGAAATATTACTCTGTGATAGTTCCATAGTACGTAGTAATTTTGAAAGAAATGGGAAAAAACGAAAAAATGGCAATCACAGGAAAATCGAACACATACTTATATATACGCCATATCTGGCTAAAAAAAAAATAGGCATGGGTAGCCAGATCATCTAGAAACACTTTCCAACACTATAAAAATATAAGTTTTGCGACACTACTTGCCAATTCCTTACGGTAACATGACTAAGCAAAAAAATGCAAAACAAATAAAAAGGGGCACTCGCGGAAAAATGCCCAACATTCTAATATACGGCATCTCAGATAAAAAAAAAAGACATGCACGTGTTAGCCCAACCATCAAGGCACACTTTCTAACACATAAACATGAAAAAAAAATCAATAATATACGGCAATTCCTTACTACGTAGTAAATTTTTACAAATATTGAAAAAAAAACAGAAACTGGCAACCGCAGTTAAATACCCAATATACCAATAACTACGTCGTATCTGACAAAAACAAAATCACGCATGGGTAGCCAGATCATCTAGACACACTTTCCAACATTAAAAAAGCAAAAGTTTTACGACACTATTTCGCAATATCTTACGGAAAAATGACTTGGCAAAAAAATTAAAAAAAATTAAAAAGGGACACTCGCGGTAAAATGCCCGACATTCTAATATACGACATCTCAGATAAAAAAAAGACATGCACGTGTTAGCCCAACCATCAAGGCACACTTTCTAACACATAAACATGAAAAAAAAATGAATAATATACGGCAATTCTTTACTACGTAGTAATTTTTACAAATATTGAAAAAAAAACAGAAATTGGTAACCGCAGTTAAATACCCAATATACCAATAACTACGTCGTATCTGACAAAAACAAAGTCATGCATGGGTAGCCAGATCATCTAGACACACTTTCCAACACTAAACAAGCAAAAGTTTTACGACACTATTTGGCAATATCTTACGGAAAAATGACTTGGCAAAAAAATGAAAAAAAATGAAAAAGGGGCACTCGCGGTAAAATGGTCCTCGTGGTGATGAACGACATTTTAACTAAAAAAAAAAACATGCACATGGTAGCCAAACAATCCACCAAGACTTTCCACAACTGATAACATATACAAGTTGCACCATTCTACGACAATTTCATAATACGTAATAACTTTGATAATTATGCAAACTACCTCAGAAGGGTAAACTCGGACGCGAACGACCCCGACGCGTCTCAGAAATCGGGGAAGGAGTACAGCTACAGCAATGCACATCTGGACACTACTAGAGCGTGTAGGGGAGACACCTCCTGCAGGTCGATCACCCACAAATTCAGTCACAGGGGTGAGTCACGTGAGAAAAACCTGTTTTTTTTTTACGCTCGGGGTCGCAAACGACCCACCGTACCTATCCAGGGTTGAATATCTTATTCCTGATCTAGATATTAATCTCTGGCACCGTCGTTCAATTAGTTCATTATGTATGTTGCATAAGATTTTTCACAACTCTGACCATCCTTTACATTCAGATCTCCCTGGACAATTCTATCCTGTTCGTAATACTAGGCAGGCAGTTAATTCTAATAGCCAGGCCTTCTCCATCACGAGGCTCAATACTACGCAGTACTCTAGAAGTTTTATTCCATCTGTGACCAAGTTGTGGAATGATCTTCCTAATCGGGTGGTTGAATCAGTAGAACTTCAAAAGTTCAAAGTTGGAGCAAATGCTTTTTTGTTGACCAGGCAGACATAGTCTTTTTATAGTTTATTTATGACATATTTGTTTTTGATGTTGTTGATAGTTTATTATATGACATGTCTGTTTTGACGTTGTTTCTTATTTTAGAATGATTTATTGTTAATTTGTTCTCTTCATTTATTTATTTCCTTATTTCCTTTCCTCACTGGGCTATTTTTCCCTGTTGGAGCCCCTGGGCTTATAGCATCTTGCTTTTCCAACTAGGGTTATAGCTTGGATAGTAATAATAATAATAATAATAATAATTGGTAGCTCAAACAGGTGATTGGCCGCTCAAACAGGTGATTGGCCGCCCAAACAGCTGATTGGCAGCTCAAACAGCTGATTTGCCACCCAAACAGCAGATTGGCCACCAAAACAGATGATTGGCAGCTCAAAATGCTGATTATCCGCCCAAACAGCTGATTGGCCGCCCAAACAGCTGATAGACCGCCCAAACTGGTGATTGGGCGCCAAAACAAGTGATTGGTTGCTCAAACAGCTGATTGGTCGCCCAAACAGCTGATTGGCCGCCCAAATAGCTGATAGGCAGCCCAAACAGCTAATTTTCCGGTCAAACAGCTGATTGGATGCCTTAACAGCTGATTGACAGCTCAAACCGCTGATCGGCTGCCCAAACAGGGGATTGACTGCCAAAAAAGCTGATTGGCTTCCCAAAAAGCTGATTGGCAGCCAAAACAGCTGATTGCCAGCCCAAACATCTGATTAACCACCCAAAGAGCTGATTAGCTGCCCAAACAGCTTATTGGTAGCCCAAACCGCTTATTGGCCACCCAAACAGCTGATTGGCAGCCTGAACAGCTAATTGGCAGCTCAAACAGCTGATCTGTAGCCCTAACCGCTTTTTGGCCGCCCAAACAGCTGATTGGCAGCCAAAACAGCTTATTGGTAGCTCACACAGCTGATAGGCCACCCAAACAGCTGAATGGCCGCTAAAACAGTTGATTGGTCGCCGAAAGAGCTGATTGGCCGCAAAAACAGCTGATACGCTGCCCAAACAGCTGAATGGCAACCAAAAGTTAGCTGAATAGCAGCCAAAACCACTGATTGGCCACCCAAACAGCTGATTGGCCTCCCAAACAGCTGATTGACCACTCTAATATGTGATTAGTTGCCAAACAGCTGATTGGCCTTTCCAAAAAGCTGATTGGCTGTTCAAACAGCTGATTGGCTGCCCAAACAGCTGAGTATCAGCCAAAACAGCTGATTAGCTGCCCAAACAGCTGATTGGTAGCCCAAACGGCTTATTGGCCCTCCATAGAGCGGATTGACCACCCAAACGCTGATTAACAGCCCAAACAGCTGATTGGCCGCCTGAACAGCTGATCGGCAGTCAAAAAATCTGATTGGCCGCCCAAAAAGCTGAATGGCTGCGAAAATCGCTGATTGGCTGACCAAACAGATGATTGGCCGCCCAAACAGCTGATTGGCAGACCAAACAGCTAATTAGCCGCCCAAACAGCTGATTGGCAGTCCAAACATTGGATTTGTTGCCCAAAGAGCTGATTGGCAGTTCAAACAGCTGATTGGGCAACCAATCCACTGTTTAGACTGCCCAACCAGCTGATTGGCACCCCAAACAGCTGATTGGCCCCCTAAACAACTGATTGGCCGGCCAAACAGCTGATTGGCAGACCAAACAGCTGATTAGCTGCCCGAACAGCTGATATACCGCCAAAACTGCTGATTGGCCGCTTAAACAGGTGATTGGCACTCCAAACAGCTGATTGGCAACCCAAAGAGCTGATTGGTAGCACAAAAATTTGATTGGTAGCCCAAAGAGCTGATTGCCCACCCAGATAGCTGATTGGCCACCCAAACTGCACATTGACCGCCCTAACAGCTGATTGGCCGCCCAAACAGCTGATTGGCCACCCAAACAGCTGATTGGCCGCTCAAACCGCTGATTGGAAGACAAGAAAGCTGATTAGCAGCACAAACAATTTATTGGCCTCCCAAACAGCTGATTGCCAGCCTAAACAACTGACGGGCCGCTCAAACAGCTGATTGGGTGCCAAAAATGCTGATTGGCAGCCAAAAAAGCTGATTGGCTGCCCAAAACGAATGAGGGGCTGCCCAAACAGCTTATAGGCAGCCCAAACAGCTGATTGGCTGCCCAAACAGCTGATAAGCAGTCAAACAGCTTATTGGCCGCCCGAACCGCTCATTGGCCACCCAAACAGCTGATTGACCGCTCAAATATGTGATTAGTTGCCAAACAGCTGATTGGCCTTTCCAAAAAGCTGATTGGCTGTTCAAACAGCTAATTGGCTGCCCAAACAGCTGATTGGCAGTCCAAAAAGCTGATTGGCCACCCAAACAGCTGATTGGCAGCCAAAACAGCTGATTAGCTGCCCAAACAGCGGATTGGTAGCCTAAACAGCTTATTGGCCACCCATAGAGCTGATTGACCACCCAAACAGCTGATTAACAGCCCAAACAGCTGATTGGTAGCCTGTAAAGGTGATTGGCCACCCGAACCGCTGATTGGCCGCCCAAACAGCTGATTGGCAGCCCAAACAGCTGACTGGCCGCTCAAACAGTTGATCGGTCCCCCAAAGAGCTGATTGGCAGCAAAAACAGCTGATACTTTGCCCAAACAGCTGATTGGCAACCCAAATTAGCTGATTAGCAGCCAGAACAGCTGATTGGCCACCCCAAAAGTGGATTGGCAACCAAAACAGCGACTGGCTGCCAAGACAGCTTTTTGGCAGCCCAAACAGCTGATCAGCAGTCAAAAAAACTGATTGGCCACCCAAACAGCTGATTGACTGCCCAAATCGCTGATTGGCCGCTCAGACAGCTGATTGGTAGCCTAAACAGCTGACTGGCAGACAAAGCAGCTGATTGGCCGCCCAAACAGCTGATTGGCAGACCAAACAGCTGATTGGCCGCCAAAACAGCAGATGGGCAGTGTAAACAGTGGATTTGTTGCCCAAAGAGCTGATTGGCAGTTCAAACAGCTGATTGGGCAACCAATCCACTGTTTTGACTGCCCAAACAGCTGATTGACCGCCCAAACAGCTGATTGGCAGACCAAATAGCTGATTGGCAGACCAAACAAATGATTAGCCGCCCGAACAACTGATTGACCGCCAAAACTGTTGATTGGCCGTTTAAACAGGTGATTGGCACTCCAAACAGCTGATTGGCTACCCAAACAGCTGATTGGCAGCCCAAAAACTTGTTTGGCAGCTCAAAAAGTTGATTGCCCGCCCAGGCCCAGACAGCTGATTGGCCGCCAAAACTGCTCATTGACCGCCCTAACAGCTGACTGGCCGCCCTAACAGCTTATTGGCAACCTAAAAAGCTTATTGGCAGCCTAAACAGCTGATTGGCCACCCAAACAGCTGATTGGCCGCTCAAACCGCTGATTGGAAGAGAAGAAAGCTGATTGGCAGCACAAAATATTGATTGGCCTCCCAAACAGCTGATTGGCAGCCAAAATAGCTGATGGGCCGCTCAAACAGCTGATTGGGTGCCCAAAGAGCTGAGGGCAGCCAAAACAGCTGATTGGCCGCCCATAACGGCTGAGGGGCCGCCCAAACAGCTTATTGGCAGCCGAAACAGCTGATTGGCTGCCCAAACAGCTGATAAGCTGTCAAACAGCTGATTGGCCACCCAAACAGCTGATTGGCCGCCCAAACAGCTGATTGACCGCTCAAATACGTGATTAGTTGCCAAACAGCTGATTGGCCTTTCCAAAAAGCTGATTGGCTGCTCAAAAAGCTGATTGGCTGCCCAAACAGCTGATTGGCAGCCCAAAAAGCTGATTAGCCACCCAAATAGCTGATTGGCAGCCAAAACAGCTGATTGACAGTCTAAAGGGCTGATTGGCAGCTCAAACAGCTGGGTGGCCACCCATAGAGCTGATTGGCCACCCAAACAGCTTATTAATAGCACAAACAGCTGATTGGCAGCCTAAACAGCTGATCAGCCACCCGAACAGCTGATTGGCCGCCCAAACAGCTGATTGGCAGCGCAAACAGCTGATTGGCAGCTCAAACAGCTGAATGGCCTCCCAAACAGTTGATTGGCAGCCAAAACAGCGATTGGCCACCCAAAAAGCTGATTGGCAGCCTAAACAGCAGATTGTCAGCTCAATCAGCTGTTTGGCGGCAATAACAGCTGATTGGCAGCCAAAACAGCTGACTGGCAGCCAAAAAAGTTGATTGGTCACTCAAGCAGCTGATTGGCTGCCCAAAAAGATGATTGGCTACTCAAACAGCTGATTGGCTGCCCATGCAGCTAATTGGTAGCACAAACATCTGATTGACCACCCAACCAGCTGATTGGCAGCCTAAACATCTGATTGTCAGCTCACAAACCTGATTAGCTGCTCAAACAGCTGAATGGGTGCCCAAACAGCTGATTGGCCACTCAAACAGCTGATTTGCCACCAAAAAAGCTGATTGGCCTCCCAAACAGCGGATTGGCTTCCCAAACAGCTGACTGGCTGACCAAAAAGCTGATTGGCCGGTAAAACAGCCGAATGATAGCCCGAACCGCGGATTGGCCACCCAAACAGCTGATTGGACGCTCAAACAGCTTTTTGGCCGCCTAAAGTGCTGATTGTCCACCCAAACAGCTGATTGGCTGCCAAAACAGCAGATTGACCTTCCAAAAAGATGACTGGCTGCCCAAACAACTGATTTGCTGCCCAAAAAACTGATTGGCCTCCCAAACAGCTGATTGGCAGCCTTAACAGTTCATTAGTTGCTCAAACAGATGATTGGCCGCTCAAAAAGGTGATTGGCCACCCAAACAGCTGATTGGCAGCTCAAACAGCAGATTTGCCACATAAACAGCTGATTGGCCTTCAAAACAGATGATTGGCAGCTCGTGAAACTGATTATCTGCCCAAACAGCTGACTGGCCGCTCAAACAGCTGATTGGCTGACCAAATAACTGATTAGCAACCTAAACAGCTGATTTTCTGGTCAAATAGCTGATTGGCTGCTCACTCAGCTGATTGGCCGCCCAAACAGCTGATCGGCCGCCCAAACTGGTGATTTGGCACCAAAACAGCCGATTGGCTGCTCAAACTGCTGATTGGTCGCCCAAACAGCTGATTGGCCGCCCAAATAGCTGATAGGCGGCCCAAACTGCAAATTTTCTGGTCAAACAGCTGATTGACAGCTCAAAAAGCGGATTGGCTGCCCAAACAGGGTATTGGCTGTCAAAAATGCGAATTGGCTGCCCAAACAGCTGATTAACCACCCAAACAGCTGATATGCTGCCCAAACAGCGGATTGGCCGCCCAAACCACTTATTGGCCACCCAAACAGCTGATTGGCAGCCTAAACAGCTAATTGACAGCTCAAACTGCTGATCTGTAGCCCTAAAAGCTGTGTGGGCGCTCAAACACCTGATTGGCAGCCAAAAAAGCTTATTGGCAGCTCACACAGCTGATAGGCCGCCCAAACAGCAGATTGGCCCCTTTAACAGTTGATTGGTCGCCCAAACAGCTGATTGGTAGCAGAAACAGCTGATACGCTGCCCAAACAGCTGATTGGCAACCCAAATTAGCTGATTAGCAACCAAACCAGCTGATCGGCAGTCAAAAAAGCTGATTGGCCGCCCAAACAGCTGATTGGCTGCCCAAATCGCTGATTGGCAGCTCAGACAGCGGATTGGCAGCCTAAACAGCTGATTGGAAGACCAAACAGCTGATTGGCCGCCCAAACAGCGGATTGGCAGACCAAACAGCTGATTGGCCGGCCAAACAGCTGATTGGCAGTCAAAACAGTGGATTTGTTACCCAAAGAGCTGATTGGCAGTTCAAACAGCTGATTGGGCAACCAATCCACTGTTTTGACTGCCCAACAAGCTAATTGGCACCTCAAACAGCTGATTGGCCGCCCAAACAGCTGATTAGCCGCCCGAACAGCTGATTGGCCACCAAAAAAGTTGATTGGCAGTCCAAACAGCTGATTGCCCGCCCAGACAGCTGATTGGCCGCCCAAACTGCGCATTGACTGCTCATACAGCTGATTGGCTGCCCAAACAGCTAATTGGCCACCTATGCAGCTTATTGGCTGCCCAAACAGCTGGTTGGCCACCCAAACAGCTGATTGGCCGCTCAAACCGTTGATTGGAAGATAAGAAAGCTGATTAGCAGCTCAAACAATTGATTGGCCTCCCAAACAGCTGATTGGCAGCCTAAACAACTGATTGGCTGCTCAAACAGCTGATTGGATGCCCAAACAGCTGATTGGCAGCCAAAACAGCTGATTGGCCGCCCTAAACGACTGAGGGGCCGCCCAAACAGCTTATTGGCAGCCCAAACAGCTGATTGGCTGCCCAAACAGCTGATAAGCAGTCAAACAGCTTATTGGCTGCCCAAACAGCTGATTGGCCACCCAAACAGCTGATTGGCCACCCAAACAGCTGATTGGCTGCCCAAACAACTGATTGGCCGCCCAAACCGCTGATTGGCTGCTCAAACACGTGATTAGTTGCCAAACAGCTGATTGGCCTTTCCAAAAAGCTGATTGGCTGCTCAAACAGCTGATTGGCTGCCCAAACAGCTGATTGGCAGCCCAGACAGCTGATTGGCCACCCAAACAGCTGATTGGCAGCCAAAACAGCTGATTGACAGTCTAAAGAGCTGATTGGCGGCTCAAACAGCTTATTGGCCACCCATAAAGCTGATTGGCCACCAAAACAGCTGATTAACAGCCCAAACAGCTGATTAACAGCCCAAACAGCTGATTTACAGCCTAAACTGCTGATTTGCCACCCGAACAGCTGATTGGGTGCCCATACAGCTGATTGGCAACCCAAACAGCTGATTGGCAGCTCAAACAGCTGATTGGCCTCCCAAACAGTTGATTGGCAGCCAAAACAGCGATTGGCCACCCAAAAAGCTGATTGGTAGCCTAAACAGCAGATTTTTCTCTCAAACAGCTGATTGGCTGCCCAAAAAGCTGATTGGCTGCTTAAACAGCTGATTGGCTGCCCAAACAGCTGATTGGCAGCCCAAACAGCTGATTGGCCACCCAAACAGCTGCTTGGCAGCCAAAACAGCTGATTGACAGTCTAAAGAGCTGATTGGCCGCTCTAAACAGCTGATTAGCCACCCATAGAGCTGATTAGGCACCCAAACAGCTGATTACAGCCCAAACAGCTGATTGGCAGCCTAAAAAGCTCATTGGCCACCCGAACAGCTGATTGGCCGCCCAGAGAGCTGATTGGCAGCCTAAAAAGATGATTGGCAGCTCAAACAGCACATTTGCCTCCCAAACGGTTGATTGGCAGCCAAAACAGCGATTGGCCACCCAAAACGCTGATTGGCAGCCTAAACAGCAGATTGGCTGCTCAATCAGCAGTTTGGCAGCTATAACAGCTGATTGGCCGCCAAAACAGCTGACTGGCAGCCCAAACAGCTGATTGATTGCTCAAACAGCTGATTGGCTGCCCAAAAAACTGATTGGCTGCTCAAACAACTGACTGGCTGCCCATGCAGCTAATTGGTAGCCCAAACAGCTGATTGACCACCCAAACAGCTGATTGGTAACCTAAACATCTGATTGTCAGCGCAAAAACATGATTAGCCGCTCAAACAGCTGAAGGGCTGTCCAAACAGATGATTGGCCACTCAAAAAGCTGATTGGCCGCCAAAACAGCTGATTGGCCTCACAAACAGCTGATTGGCCTCCCAAACAGCTGATTGGCTGCCTAAAAAGCTGATCGGCCACTAAAACAGCTGACTGTTAGCCCAAACAGCTGATTGGACGCTCAAACAGCTTTTTGGTCGCCTAAAGTGCTGATTTGCCACCCAAGACTGATTGGCTGCCAAAACAGCAGATTGACCGTACAAAAAGGTGATTGGCAGCCCAAAGAACTGATTTGCTGCCCAAACAACTGATTGGCCTCCCAAACAGCTGATTGGAAGCCTAAACAGCTCATTGGTAGCTCAAACAGGTGATTTGCCGCTCAAACAGGGGATTGGCCGCCCAAACAGCTGAATGGCCGCTCAAACAGCTGATTTGCCACCCAAACAGCTGATTGGCCACCAAAACAGATGATTGGCAGCTCAAGAATCTGATTATCCACCCAAACAGCTGACTGGCCGCTCAAACAGCTGATAGGCCGACCAAATAACTGATTAGCAACCTAAACAGCATATTTTCCGGTCAAACAGCTGATTGGCCACCTAAACAGCTGATTGGCTGCCCAAACAGCTGATTGGCCGCACAAACAGCTGTCGGCTGCCCAAACTGGTGATTGGGCACCTAAACAGCTGATTGGTCGCCCAAACAGCTGATTGGCCGCCCAAACAGCTGATAAGCAGCCCAAACAGCTATTTTTCCAGTCAAACAGCTGATTGGATGCCTTAACAGCTGATTGGCTGCCCAAACAGGGGAATGGCTGCCAAAAATGCTGATTCGCCGCCCAAACAGCTGATTGACGGCCCAAACAGCTGATTGCCAGCCCAAACAGCTGATTAACCATGCACACATCTGATTAGCTGCCCAAAAACCTGATTTTCAGCCCAAACTGCTTATTGGCCACCCAAAAAGCTGATTGGCAGCCTAAAGACCTAATTGGCAGCTCAAACAGCTGATCTGTAGCCCTAACAGCTGTTTGGCCGCCCAAACAGTTTATTGGCAGCTCACACAGCTGATAGGCCACCCAAACAGCTGATTGGCCGCTCAAACAGTTGATTGGTCGCCCAAACAGCTGATTGGCAGCAAAAACCGCTGATACGCTGCCCAAACAGCTGATTGGCAACACAAATTAGCTGATTAGCAGCCAAAACAGCTGATTGGCCACCTAAAAGCTGATTGGCAGCCCAAAAAGCTGATTGGCCACCCCAAAAGTGGATTGGCAACAAAACCGCGACTGGCTGCCAAGACAGCTTTTTGGCAGCCCAAACAGCTGATTGGTAGTCAAAAAAGCTGATTGGCCGCCCAAACAGCTGATTGGCTGCCCAAATCGCTGATTGGCAGCTCACACAGCTGATTGGCAGCCTAAAACAGCCGATTGGCAGACCAAACAGCTGATTGTGCCGCCCCGAACAGCTGATTGGTGGACCAAACAGCTGATTGGCCGCCGAAATAGCAGATTTGCAATAAAAACAGTGGATTTTTTGCCCAAAGAGCAGATTGGCAGTTCAAACAGCTGATTGGGCAACCAATCCACTGTTTCGACTGCCCAACCAGCTGATTGGTCCCCCAAACAGCTGACTGGCTGCCCAAACAACTGATTGGCCGCCCAAAACAGCTTATTGGCAGCCCAAACAACTGATTGGCTGCCCGAACAGATGATAAGCAGTCAAAGAGCTGATTGGCAGCCCAAAAAGCTGATTGGCCCTCCAAACAGCTGATTGGCCACCCAAACAGCTGATTGGCCGCCTAAACAGCTGAGTGACCAAAAGTTGCCAAACAGCTGATTGGCCTTTCCAAAAAGCTGATTGGCTGCTCAAACAGCTGATTGGCTGCCAAAACAGCTGATTGGCAGCCCAAACAGCTGATTGGCCACCCAAACAGCTGATTCACAGCCAAAACAGCTGAATTACAGTCTAAAGAGCTGATTGGCACCTCAAACAGCTGACTGGCCACCCATAGAGCTGATTAGTCACCTAAACAGCCGATTAACAGCCCAAACAGCTGATTGGCAGCCTAAACAGCTGATTGGATACCCGAACAGCTGATTGGCCACCCAAACAGCTGATTGGCAGCCCAAACAGCTGATTGGCAGCTCAAACAGCTGATTTGCCTCCCAAACAGTTGATTGGCAGCCAAAACAGCGATTAGCCACCCAAAAAGCTGATTGGCAGCCTAAACAGCAGATTGGCAGCTCAATCAGCAGTTTGGCAGCTATAACAGCTGATTGGCCGCCAAAACAGCTGAAAGGCAGCCCAAAGAGGTGATTGGTCGCTCAAACAGCTGATTGGCTGCCCAAAAAGCTGATTGGCTGTTTAAACAGCTAATTGGTAGCCCAAACAGCTGATTGACCACCCAAACAGGTAATTGGCCGCCTAAACAACCGATTGTCAGCTCAAAAACCTGATTAGCCGCTCAAACAGCTGAGTGGCTGTCCAAACAGCTGATTGGCCACTCAAACAGCTGATTGGCCACCAAAACAGCTGATTGGCCTCCCAAACAGCTGATTGGCCTCCCAAACAGCTGATTGGCTGCCAAAGCAGCAGATTAACCGTCCAAAAAGGTGATTGGAAGCCCAAACAACTGATTTGCTGCCCAAACAACTGATTGGCCTCCCAAACAGCTTATTGGCAGCCTAAACAGCTTATTGGTAGCTTAAACAGGTGATTGGCCGCTCAAACAGGTGATTGGCCGCCCAAACAGCTGATTGGCAGCTGTTGTCCCTTTGAATGAGAATCTAGTCAACATAATTGATAGGCGTATCCCTTCTCGTGTGCTAAGGTACCGAGTGAAGGACAAACCGTGGTTCAATGATGATTGTAGACGTGCTTTTTTGGAGAAGCAGGAAGCCTATCAACTTTGGAAGGGTAACAGATCAGATTTGACCTGGAACAACTATACTCAGCTTCGAGCTTTTGCTCAGAGAGTTTATGCCTCAACTGAAAAGGAGTACAATTTAACCATAAAAGAAACACTTTCTGGTACAACTCAGGAACATAGATGGTGGTCTACCCTTAAATCTGCACTCTTTGGTGTAGATGCAACAGTTCCTCCTTTACTTAAACCAGATGGCTCAGTCACTCACTGTCCAAAGGAAAAGGCAACCCTTTTGGCTGATGTTTTTGACAGTAAACAGAGTAATGAAAAACTTGAACTTCCTCATTCCTGTTTTCCTGAGGCTAAACTAACTAGTTTAGCTTTTCGATCTCGTGAGATTAAAGCTCTGTTGATGGACCTTGATGCTTATGGAGGTGTAGACCCAAATGGTATTTTTCCTTTGTTTTTTATAAAGACAGCAGATTTCTTAGCTCCAAAGTTATCTGTTATTTTGCGCAAGTTAGCAAGAAGAGGAGCTTTTAGCACTAGTTGGAGAATTGGTACTGTTACTCCTCTATGTAAATGTGTTTGTGGTAGCTCAAGTCCCACTGATTACCGCCCAATTTCCATAACTCCATATTATCTAAAGTTTTTGAACGTCTTCTGGCAAAACGTCTTAATAGGTTTGCTGAAGGTAATCATCTACTCCCTAGTTTGCAATTTGGTTTTCGTAAAGGCCTTGGAGCATGTGATGCCCTTCTTACAATCTCCAATGCTGTACAGAAATCCCTTGATTGTGGTCGGGAAGTTCGTATGATTGGCCTTGATTTTAGTGCTGCCTTTGACCGTGTTAATCATGAGGCCCTTGTTTTCAAACTGAAACAGTTGGGAGTGAGTGGGTCGTTTCTTAGCATTATTATTGATTTTTTAAGTAATAGATCTCAAAGAGTTGTTGTTGATGGGCACCATAGTGATTATAGGAATGTGATATCCGGTGTTCCACAGGGTAGTGTTCTTGGCCCATTACTTTTTATACTATATACACATGACATGTGGTTTGGCCTAGAAAACAAGCTTGTTGCATATGCAGATGATGCTACTCTCTTTGCATCAATTCCATCCCCTGAATGTAGATCTAGGGTTGGTGAATCCCTTAATAGAGATTTAGCTAGAATTAGTGCATGGTGCAAATTATGGGGTATGAAGTTGAATCCTAACAAAACTCAAAGTATGATTGTAAGTAGGTCAAGGACGGTGGTTCCTCAACATCCGGATCTCAGTATTGATAATGTTTCTTTAAATATGTATGACTCTTTCAAAATTTTAGGTGTGATTCTCGACAGTAAATTTACTTTTGAGAAACATATAAGGTCTGTGTCTTCTTCAATTTCACAAAAAAAGGCTTATTGAGAAAGTCTTTCAAGATTTTCGGTGATCAATCTATTCTGAAGAAGTGTTTTAATTCTTTCATTCTACCTTGTTTTGAGTATTGTTCTCCTGTTTGGTCTTCAGCTGCTGATTCTCATCTTAATTTGTTGGACAGAAACTTACGGTCTATTAAATTTCTTATTCCTGATCTAGATATTAATCTCTGGCACCGTCGTTCAATTAGTTCATTATGCATGTTGCATAAGATTTTTCACAACTCTGACCATCCTTTACATTCAGATCTCCCTGGACAATTCTATCCTGTTCGTAATACTAGGCAGGCAGTTAATTCTAATAGCCAGGCCTTCTCCATCACGAGACTCAATACTACGCAGTACTCTAGAAGTTTTATTCCAGCTGTGACCAAGTTGTGGAATGATCTTCCTAATCGGGTGGTTGAATCATTAGAACTTCAAAAGTTCAAAGTTGGAGCAAATGCTTTTTTGTTGACCAGGCAGACATAGTCTTTTTATAGTTTATTTATGACATATTTGTTTTTTATGTTGTTGATAGTTTATTATATGACATGTCTGTTTTGACGTTGTTTCTTATTTTAGAATGATTTATTGTTAATTTGTTCTCTTCATTTATTTATTTCCTTATTTCCTTTCCTCACTGGGCTATTTTTCCCTGTTGGAGCCCCTGGGCTTATAGCATCTTGCTTTTCCAACTAGGGTTGTAGCTTGGATAGTAATAATAATAATAATAATAATTGGCCACCAAAACAGAGGATTGGCAGCTCAAGAAGCTGATTATCCGCCCAAACAGCTGACTGGCCGCTCAAACAGCTGAATGGCCGACCAAATAACTGATTAGCAACCTAAACAGTTGATTTTCTGGTCAAACAGCTTATTGGTAGCCTAAACAGCTGATTGGCTGCCAAAAATGCTGATTGGCCGCCCAAAAAGCATATTGGCGGCCAAAACAGCTGATTGCCAGCCAAAACAGCTGAATAACCGCCCAAACAGCTGTTTAGCTGCCCAAACAGCTGATTGGTAGCCCAAACCGCTTATTGGCCACTCAAACAGCTGATTGGGAGCCTAAACAGCTAATTGGCAGCTCAAACAGCTGATCTGTAGCAAAAACAGCTGTCTGGCTGCCCAAACAGCTGATTGGCAGCCAAAACAGCTTATTGGCAGCTGACACAGCTGATAGGCCGCCCAAACAGCTGATTGGTCGCTCAAACAGCTGATTGGTCGCCCAAACAGCTGATTGGCAGCAAAAACAGCAGATACGCTGCCCAAACAGCTGATTGGCAACCCAAATTAGCTGATTAGCAGCCAAAACAGCTGATTAGCCATCCAAAAAGCTGATTGGCAGCCCAAACAGCTGATTAGCCACCCCAAAAGTGCATTGGCATCCAAAAAACCGACTGGCTGCCAAGACAGCTTTTTGCCAGCTCAGACAGCTGATCGGCAGTCAAAACAGCTGATTGGCCACCCAAACAGCTGATTGGCTGCCCAAAATCGCTGATTGGCAGCTCATACAGCTGATTGGCAGCCTAAACAGCTGATTGGCAGACCAAACAGCTGATTGGCCGCCCGAACAGCTGATTGGCAGACCAAACAGCTGATTCGCCACCCAAACAGCTGATTGTCAATCAAAACAGTGGATTTGTTGCCCAAAGAGCTGATTGGCAGTTCAAACAGCTGATTGGGTAACTAATCCACTGTTTTGACTGCCCAACCAGCGGATTGGTACCCCAAACAGCTGATTGGGCACCCAAACAGCTGATTGGCAGACCAAATAGCTGATTGGCAGACCAAACAGCTGATTAGCCGCCCGAACAGCTGATTGACCGCCAAAACTGCTGATTGGCCGTTTTAAACAGGTAATTGGCACTCCAAACAGCTGATTGGCAACCCAAACAGCTGATTGGCAGCCCAAAAACTTGATTGGCAGCCCAAACAGTTGATTGCCCGCCCAGACAGCTGATTGGCAGCCCAAACAGGTGATTGGCAGCACGAACAGCGTATTGCCCGCCCAAACAGATTATTGGCAGTCCAAAAAGCTGATTGGCAGCCCAAACAGCTAATTGCCCGCCCAAACAGCAGATTTTGATTGGCAGCCCAAAAAGCTGATTTTGATTGGCTGCCCAAAAAGCTGATTGGCAACCCATACAGCTTTTGCCCGCCAAAACAGCTGATTGGCAGCCTAAAAAGGTGATTGGCAGCTCAATCAGCTGATTGCCCGTCCAAATAGGTGATTGGTAACCCAAACAGCTGATTGGCAGCTGATTGGCTTTCTATTTAACTAGAAAGGTATTTCTCAATCAACTAAATATTATATAAAAATGTGTCTATATTTGACATCAATTTATTCTTATAGATATCACATTCGTGACACATGCCACATTTTTTTTTATCATTATAACATTCGACCTTTTCCCGTATTTTTATATACTTTAGGAAATTTTCATTGATATAAGATTCATCATGATTTTAATTTGTCGTAAAATAAAACCAAATTAACACTAATGTTAAATGTAACTCTCTTTTAATGAAATCATTTAACTATTTCGTAGGATATTTTGAGATAGAACTGTTATTTCACTGATTTTCTCTAATTATTTATTCACAAATTATATAAAGCTATACAGAATGAAATTTCTAAAACACCTAAGTGTTTGAAAATATGATATTGTAGTTGAAATTAGAATATTCTCATATATACTTTTTTCGTTATTATATTTTTCAACATTTTCATATATATTTCCGATAATTTTTCAAGGTTTAAAAGGAAGCATAAAATTCTCTAAATATTCACATCTATTTCAATATATGTTTTTTTGGGGTGTGTGGGGGAGTAATCCCTCTGTCAGCTTTGTCAAAACATGAGAAATACCTTTTTCTTTTTCTGTTGTATATGTACAGATTATTTTTTTTTTTAAATATGGAACCTATACATCAATAAAAGATTTATTTGTTCATCCACAGGTTATCTATTTTCATAGATCTGCTTTGACTTACGATAAAAAGTGTTTGTAGTTTTTATCTGTTGTTTGTAAACAAATACAGCGAATAGTCTGGCATATTCTTTACACATTCTCCTCTTTCCTCTTACAACTGACAACTCTAGTATAGCCGAAAAAATATTTTTTTCTTAAGGGGTTAACTACTGCACCGTAATTGCTCAGTGGCTACATTCCACTTAGTAGGGATAAAAGAGACTCTTTAGCAATAGTAAGCAGCTTTTCTAGGAGAAGGACACTCCAAAATCAAACTGTTGTTCTCTAGTTTTGATTAGTGTCCTAGCCTCTGTACCATGGTCTATCACTGTCTCGGACTAGAGTTCTCTTGCTTGTGGCTACACTTGAGCGTACTATTCTGTCATTTTCCTTATTTCCTCTCATCACCAGGGTATCCTTCTGTTCCAACTAGGATTGTAGCTTAGCTAGTGATATAGAACTCACAAAATATTAGAAAAACACTTCAACTGAATTTCAACATAAATTGATGGCTGGGAAGGCAGATTGAACAAATTCAGTCAAGATGTTTCCTTGGACAGAGAATTCGAATCTTTCAACTTGGATATTTATTTTTTATTTTGTACTTTCAACAAATTATTTGTTTTGAAATTACGAATACATATGAATGATATTTGTATCTTCATATGTACGAATGTGAATAAAAGAAATATATTTTCTAAATGCTCGAATGTGTACGATTAATTTGCATAGGTTTTGAGCAGTTTTATATGTTTCTTAAAAAATAAATAAATAAATAAATAAATGCTTCCTTTGTCCTAACGTCTTCAAAGGGTTTCCTTTCACATAAGCCAAGGCCATTTGGTAAAAAATCTAAACCTTTCATTCCATTTTGTTATATCAATCTCTTTGACCAACCTTCTCTTCTTCCTTCGTCATAATTTTTCTCACTTTTATTACTTCTCCGGTTATTCATTAATTTGTAGAATATCTAAAATATGCATTTATGCTATTAATATTACCTGATCGAAGTTTCCCTTATCATTAAAACTTAACCCTTAATCTTAACTATATCTTTTTATTTTCAATATCATCAACTATATTCACTTTATCCCAGAAATTTATCACTTTCTAATGTTTTTCATGATACTCTTATCAATAATCGGTCTCAAACCAGAATTATCAAGTATTTTCCCAACTCTAACCGTTTCCAAAATATGTTTTAAACTAAAACCTTAATCTTGTCCTTTATTTTTCCCAAACCTCTTCCAACTGATTATTTCCGATAATCTTTTCTAATATATTTAGGTTCTGCTATCGTCACATAAAAAACATATTTATGACAATCGAAATTTCCATGGTTTCATTAGCTATTTTCCAAGTCTATCCTTTTGTTTTCTTTACTATTTTTCATTTATTGTTTCTTTAAACCTTTCTCTAGTATTATATATATATATATATATATATATATATATATATATATATATATATATATATACATAGTATATATATAAATAGTATATATATATATATATATATATATATATATATATATATATATATATATATATATATATATATACATATATATATATATATATATATATATATACATATATATATATATATGTATATATATATATATATATATATATATATATATATATATATATATATATATATATACATATATATGTATATATGTATATATATATATATATATATATATATATATATATATATATATATATATATATATATATATATATATATATATAGAGTATACACACACACACACACACACACATATATATATATATATATATATATATATATATATATATATATATATATATATAAAGTATATATATATACACACACATATATATATGCATATATGTATATATATATATATATATATATATATATATATATATATATATATATATATATATATATATATATATATATGTATATATATATATATATATATATATATATATATATATATATATATATATATATATATATATATATATATATATATATATATATATATCTACTTATATAATTGTTTACTGAATAGTTCCATCCCTTGATAATCCCAATAGAATTTGTTACGACAAAAGTGGACTCTGATAAGACTGAAATAAAAACTAAGGTCGAACAAGTCTCTCTCTCTCTCTCTCTCTCTCTCTCTCTCTCTCTCTCTCTCTCTCTCTCTCTCCTATTCACACACATCGTGGTCACTTGTTTGTACATCGATTGAAACTGCTTTATGACCGCTACATAATTTGAAGTATTCATCCTTTGGAACGTGAAACTTTAGAAATGAATTTCAAGGGACAAGTTCAAAGCGAAACAGTCTCTCTTTTCTTCCGTATTTCTTGTTTCGTTGCTAATAAAGTTAAAATTTGGGTGTGATTTTTTTTGATTGAATGAGTCACAAAGGTTTTTGATGCCAATTTTTCAGGATCTCAAGAATATGAACAGGGGGGAAAGGAAAAGAAAATGACGAAATTGGAGAGATTTTAAGAAAATTCATTTTGCTGCAAGGTGAGAGAAAAATAATGCATAGTAGGTACGTTAGAAAGGGTAAGGAGAAAACAGAGCCCATGGAGAAAATGAGAAGAAATTTAACAGGAAAATAAGTGTGGAGGAAAATTATTTAAAATCAGGAATGAGGATTAAAAAACATTGATATTCACTAATAATGATTAATTTCTGTAAGTGGCAAGCTACTGTAAGCTTTTATATAATTCCAGACTGCTTGAGATATCTTACTATAGTCATTTTTTTTTAGTGGGACAGAGTTGCATCGACTCGCAGAGATGCCCTTTTAGATCGGAAAAGTTCCCCGATAGGTGATTGGTCGGAAGCATTTTTGTCCGAATACTACCGACCAATCAGCTATTGGGGAAATTTTCCGAGCTTAAAGGGCACCCCTGCGAGTCGGTGCTAATCTGCCTCACTAAAAAGAATTGAGTATAGTGTATGATGCATCATGGACGGGGTGCTCAGTCTTATTTACTAAAAAAATCAAGGCATGATTCAGATGTCCCAACTGGAAGACTAACCTTACTTGCTATAACACCAGGATAGTCAGTGTATATTAGGCCTAAGCAGGTAACAAATCTATGAGTAGCTTCACTTATGATTTGCTCAGAGTTTGATAAAGATGCAGAGTTCTAAGCTTTCAAGACTTGGCAATCATTGAGAGATACGGAATTGAACCAGTCCCTAAAGTGAGTTTTAAAATCACCAACAAGCATAATAGAGGCCTTTTTTTTCTGTAGCGTAGCCATAATGGTAAGAAGATAATCAAAGATCATCCAAGTCTGGATTCTAATAGATTGAATACAAATAAATCTTTTTGCACCTGCCACAAACTTCTAGGACTTGAAAATCGTGGCATCCACATTCATAGAAGGACTTATGAGAAGCTGGATACTCAGTCCTATTATTATTATTATTATTATTATTATTAGAAAAATAATGAATAGTAGGTACGTTAGAAAGGGTAAGGAGAAAACAGAGCCCATGGAGAAAATGAGAAGAAATTTAACAGGAAAATAAGTGTGGAGGAAAATTATTTAAAATTAGGAATGAGGATTAAAAAACATTGATATTCACTAATAATTATTAATTTCTGTAAGTGGCAAGCTACTGTAAGCTTTTATATAATTCCAGACTGCTTGAGATATCTTACTATAGTCAATTTTTTTTAGTGGGACAGAGTTGCATCGACTCGCAGAGATGCCCTTTTAGATCGGAAAAGTTCCCTGATAGGTGATTGGTCGGAAGCATTTTTGTCCGAATACTACCGACCAATCAGCTATTGGGGAAATTTTCCGAGCTTAAAGGGCACCCCTGCCTAAGCAGGTAACAAATCTATGAGTAGCTTCACTTATGATTTGCTCACAGTTTGATAAAGATGCAGAGTTCTAAGCTTTCAAGACTTGGCAATCATTGAGAGATACGGAATTGAACCAGTCCCTAAAGTGAGTTTTAAAATCACCAACAAGCATAATAGAGGCCTTTTTTTTCTGTAGCGTAGCCATAATGGTAAGAAGATAATCAAAGATCATCCAAGTCTGGATTCCAATAGATTGAATACAAATAAATCATTTTGCACCTGCCACAAACTTCTAGGACTTGAAAATCGTGGCATCCACATTCATAGAAGGACTTATGAGAAGCTGGATACTCAGTCCTATTATTATTATTATTATTATTATTATTATTATTGATTAATGAATTGCTAAGCTATAACCCTTGTTTGAAAAGCTGAATGCTATTTAGCCCAGGGGCTCCAACAGGGAAAATAGCCCAGTGAGGAAAGGAAACAAGGAAAAAGTAAATATTTTAATAACAATATTAAAATAAATATACACCGGCAGTCTCCTTGCACTAGGAATGACATCCCATCTCAAAATTATTGGTTTGTTAAAAGATGTAATAAGGAGCTTAGACGAGTGATTCATTTGAGAAACAAAAGTTTATGAGCATAATAAGGTCGATCATATTGTTCTGCAATCCACTTCTTCTTCTTCTACTAAGAGCCTGCTTTTTCTCCCATTCGGATGGGGGTAACATGGTTGCCTTCTTTTGAAAGACTTTGCTTTGGCTTTTGGGGTGGACTGTAGTCCCGACCGGCTGCTCTGCCTGACATCGCTAGAGCCCGGTAGCGTATGTTTGTGAATTGTACCAGCCACCATCGCCCTTTCTTTTCCCTTATATATATATTTATTTATATTCATATTCATACACACACACACACACACATATATATATATATGTATATATATATATATATATATATATATATATATATATATATATATATATATATATATATATATATATATATACACACACACACACACACACACATATATATATATATATATATATATATATATATATATATATATATATATATATATATGTATATATATATATATATATATATATATATATATATATATACACACACACACACACACACACACATATATATATATATATATATATATATATATATATATATATATATATATATATATATATATATATATATATTTATATATATATATATATATATATATATATATATATATATATATATATATATATATATATATATATATATATATATATTTGGGCTCAAGCCATGTCGTCCTGATGGAAGTTCCTATAGGGTAGCTTCCTAGGGTATATTACAACTACGGCGATATTCCCAGAGAATTTACCTTAAGGTACCCAGAATTCTAACTCCAGGAGCGAATATCCCTAATGAAAGGGATATCGCGACATATCAGAGTACGTATTCTTGACACGCCACATGGCAATCTGCACGCCAAACAGAGATAACACATCGAGGGGTCAATTGGCAAGAAATGAAAACGGGAAAGAAAAAGGGGGAGCCGCTCCCAAGGCTCCCTCTTCTCCAGTTTCGTAAGCATGCCTGGCGGCAATCCTGGCGCCATCTGTATTCATTTTTGCGTAGCTTAACAACTTGGTGTTTTTTCCTGTGTTTCTCGCAAATCTTGGATTTATTCAGCTTTTCATGGCTTCTCCAACTTCGTCGGCCTCTGATAAGTTGAGTACCATTTCTTTTATGTATAAATGTAGGCTCTTGGTAAATTTTTATGTGATTAATAGTATTAATCTTTGTTACAAGAGCCGTTTCCTACCGGAGGCGTCATGGACGCTGTCGCTCGCTAGGTATGAGTTTTAGTTAGCCAGAGCGACATTTCCGGTTGTTTTGCTTTAATAAATTTTAGCTATTTAGCGTTACATAGGATTTCCTTTCGTGCTTTAGTATTATTTTGGCGAAGTATTCGCCAACTCTGGCCTACGCTAGGCCATGTAGCCTAGTCGTTTGGTCCTAGTACTTCCTGCATGATTTTGGTTTTTCCGAGTGTATTAAAATTTTATTGAAGCTTTAGGCTGTTTTTTATACATTTAAGATTATGTTGAATATTTCCAAGATAGTATACGAGTGAGTTTCGGTGATTTAGGTAATCGATTCTCTTGGTGCCTAGGCTAAGTTGCTTATGGAGCCTTAGTATACTTTCTCATACTCCCCGGTTGCTTTCTTTTCTTCGGAGAAAGTATGCAATCCCTTTCCCTCTGTTTAAGCCTTGGGCTTATCCCTAAGTGGTTTATCTGAATTAACTTTCGATAAAACTATACTGGGGTGTTACTGTACCTTCCTGTTCCAGTAAGTCTGGTTTCAGAGAGGGACAGAACAACAGAGTTTTTAGTCTGAGTCTGTGTTTGTTTGGCTTGGGGTGGAGTCTCCCTCGCTGGCTTGACACAAAACATAGGAGGCTTAGCCTCCTTAGGTCACTACCGAAGGTTTCTGTACGAGATGATTCCTTCTTTTGTGATCTAGCAGACTAGTCCTTGTTGCTGTTCTCAGTGGTAGGATAAGATCCTTTCCCTGGGAGTAGCAACACCTTCCTTGCTTTGGTTCTTTGGGAGCTGGCAAGTATTGCTAGCCTCCCTCCTTGGATCTCCCTTAGGCTAAGATGAGTTTTCTTGGCTGCGGGTGATCCTTTACTAAAGCAAGGTTGGTAGGACCCTCTTTTGTCCCTTCCCCCTCTTTCTCCGTAATGGCCTAGCCATTACAGTACTGTACGTCATTCTACATCTGGACCTAGGATAGGTTAGGATGTGGAATTGACTCAGTCCCTTGCCGGCCGGCAGAGTCTGCCGGCCGGCAAGGGTCTTCTGCTTTGAGTGCTGCCCGGACCTCCCTTGGTCCCTCATCCATGCCTGCTTGTAGAGCCAGACGGCATTGGTCAGGAAGCCTTAATTAGATTCTCCCCTTCCTTATATGCACTCTTTCGGATTGCCGGGCTTGGAGGTAGTTTACGCTCTTATCCCGGCATCCATTCTGTTTTCTTCTAGTGCTGTACCCGACCCGGCTGCCGGCCTATGAGGCCGGAAGCCGGGCAGTCGTAGTCCTCTGGTTCTTTTGCTGCTGGCTGGCATCGGTTGTTAACCTTTGCCGGCCGGGTAATGTCAGCCCTTGTCTGCCGGTCGCTAGGAGCAGTGGCCGGCAGCCGGGTGCTACCTTGTGTAGCCGACATTAGCTGTTGCCACCGGCAGTTACTGCCGGCCGGCACATGCATTTGAACCAGCGTTCTGCCTCCTTTTAGCTGTTAAGTAGTATACTTTATAGCTAGTTATGGTGTGTGCCGGCCGGCACATAACCTTCTATACTGTACCAGTATTCTTCAGTATAACATATACTGTAAGAAGAAAACTATAGTATAAGTTTTGGTACAGCACTGTGTGTTCTAACACTTTTGTGTTGTCTTGCACAGCCCTTTGCTGTTGCCTTACAGATAAGAAAGTGAGTTCTTTCTTGTCTATTATCCAGGATTTTAAAATCATTGCTTAGGTGTGAGCTCCACCTGTTTCCTCTGGAAACTTTTCATTGGTTATTCTAGAAGAGATTAACCATACGATTTTATTATCTGGAAGGCTGCAACAATTGGCTGTGAAGGAAACACAAGTGTGTGTCTTTCCTTTCTGAATTGTTATACTAAACTATGCATATCCAGTGATACGTAGCTCACTTGATACTCTTGGAAATTTCTTCTCTTTATAGGAGGACCCTCCGAAGTGCGGAAGTGTTTTCTGCAACGTCCGCGGTAAGAACCTCTGCGGACATGAGTTTTGTAGGAGGCACGCAGCATGCGCTGTCTCCAAGGGTGATCTCCAGTATTGGGACCCTCAGGTATGTACCGTGTGCACTAACCTGATTACTGAGGCCTTTGATTCCCCTAGGACGGCAGAATCAAGGGATATAGCAAGGGAGAAGCTTCCTACCTGGGTAAGGGGCTTCCAGAAGAACACCTCTGGACCTTATCTTCCAAGTGAGAAGATGAGGGCGTATCTTTTCCTAGGGCATCAGCTGATGCAGTGATTCCCCAGCCTCAAGAGGAGATCCCCCAAGTTCAGATCCAGGTGGATGCTGAAGTCGCGGTCGCTTTGCAAGACATCCAGTTGGATGACAGGATGTCTGATGTGGACGAGCGTCTGGAAGAAGACCTCCTGGCAGGAGGCCAGGATGAAGTTCAAGCCCCAGACATTGTAGAGGAAGAGGCCGACGAGGTGTCGGCTACTCCGGTTCAGATCCCGGAGCCTGTTCCCTCAACATCGTCTGCTCTCCCAGCAGAGCTGGGACAGGCCCTCTCCTCCATTGTTGGAATGATCCAACAAATGCAGAAGGAGAATCAGGAGAAGGCGGCTGCAATGGAACTGCGGATGCAGAGCCTTGCAGCATCACATGGGCCCCAGAAAAGGCTCAATGTGAAAGACCTTCCCTTGGAGATATGCTGAGCACATGCCGATGACGACTGGAAAGATCGTCATCTCGGATAAGTTGGGTTCAGTTCCCCTAGAGGAGGTGGAATTCTGGCCCAGCAAGGGGTCATATCCGGACTGTTATGTCCGGCTGAGGAAGGAACCAGCTTCAAAGGAGGAGACAGAGCCGAAGGAGGTCATAGTGATGGACCATGCTAAGGCTCAAGCTTTGCTTTCATCCTCGATGAAAGAGAGGGGCTTCACAAACTCAAAGGTAGCTGCATTGAGTAAGAAGCTCCCTTCCTTTGTGTCCTCTCCTGCTAGAGCCTTCCCCTTTTTACAGAAAGGGTTTGCGGCTGTACTAAAAGCAGTCGAGGCCGGCGAGCCTTGCCCCTCCCTGGAGGAGTGTAAACCCTTGTCGCTGGCCCTGCCTATGGACCACAAAGACTGGAAGGACGTCCATCTTACCTTCTCAGTTGGGAAGTTAGAGGCTGATATTGCTGGACGTCAGTTCGGCGAAGACCTCCCTAAGCTGTCTGACTTTCTTTTGCGGAGAGAGCTCGAGACAAAAGAAAGAGTGGCTGCCTCAATGTCTCTTCAGACTACTCTTGAGACGATGGCAAGTGACCCCAAGGTCCATGAAATGTTCATGGTAGTGGCCAAGACTCATCTGGCCACAGTGACGAAGGATCTTTATAGCTTCGTCAGGGCGAGGAGAGCTTGTAGGGAGTTCGTGTTCACTTGGGCAAAGGTGAGGCACGAGCCAAGGAAACTAATCTCCTCCAACATTTGGGGCAAAGACCTTTTCCCTACCGAATTGGTCAAAGAAGCTGCTGATAAGGCCGCCTCGGAGAATAGAAACCTTCTCCAGAAGTGGGGCCTGGCTATCAAAAGAAAGTCTTCCCCGGATGAGGGTCCTCAACCAAAGACGAAGACTATGAGGACTAGGCTACCATCTCGGCCAGCCAAGCATCTTAGACAGCAACAGCAACTGCAATTGCCTTTGCCTTCATTGCCCCAGATGGTGGCACAAACCCCGACCACATTCCAGTGGGTACCCCAGGCTGTGTCGACACAGTCCACGGCATTCACCCCAACGTTCGAAGGGCAGTCTACTTCCTTTCGAGCAAAGCCTAGAGGAGCAGCCAGAGGCTCGTCTAGGCGCCCTTCAAGGGGAAGGGGATTCAGGGGTGGTCGCGGTCAGGGAGGCAAGACCTCAGGACGGCAGTCCAAGTGAGATGATGCCGGTAGGAGGGAGACTTCAGAATTTTCGGGATCGGTGGACCTTCGATCCCTGGGCCCACAGCCTACTCAAGAACGGACTGGGCTGGAGCTGGTACAGCACTCCACCCCCGTGCCCACGGTTTTTCCAACACTCCACCCCCGTTCTGGAGGAGTACGTTCAAGAACTGTTGGAGAAAAAAGTGATCCGAAGGGTGAAGTCCATCAAATTCCATGGGAGGCTGTTTTGTGTTCCCAAGAAAGACTCGGAAAAGCTCAGAGTCATTCTGGACTTGTCGCCACTCAACAAGTTCATAGTGAATTGCAAATTCAAGATGCTAACATTGCAACACATAAGGACCTTACTGCCCAAGAGGGCATATTCCGTCTCCATAGACTTGTCAGACGCCTATTGGCACGTTCCAATCAACCGTCGACTCTCCCCCTACCTAGGGTTCAAGCTACAACGAAGACTATACGCCTTCAGAGCCATGTCATTCGGGCTAAATATAGCCCCAAGGATTTTCACGAAGCTTGCGAGCGTAGCTCTCAAACAATTACGCCTAAAGGGAATTCAGGTAGTAGGCTACCTGGACGACTGGCTGGTGTGGGCAGCATCCGAGACAGAATGCTTGACAGCTTCCAGTCAAGTGATCCAGTTCCTAGAGTATCTAGGTTTCAAGATCAACGGAAAAAAGTCTCGACTTTCTCCATCTCAAAAGTTCCAGTGGCTGGGAATCCACTGGGACCTAATGTCACACCGTTTCTCCATCCCGGCGAAGAAAAGGAAGGAGATAGTGGGTTCTGTCAAGAGACTTCTAGATTCCGAAAGGATATCAAGACGTGAACAGGAGAGGGTACTGGGCTCTCTCCAGTTTGTTTCGGTGACAGACCCAGTGCTAAGAGCACAGCTAAAGGATGCAACCGGAGTTTGGAGAAGTTATGCATCAAACGCGCGAAGAGATCTGAGAAGACCAGTTCCGCTTCGGCTATGTACTCTTCTCAGGCCTTGGTCCCAAGCCAGACATCTAAAGAAGTCGGTTCTTCTTCAGCCACCTCCCCCGTCGGTGATGATTCACTCAGACGCCTCGAAGGAGGGATGGGGAGGTCACTCTCATCGGAAAAAAGTCCAGGGGACTTGGTCCAAGCTATTCAAGACCTTTCACATAAACTTTCTAGAAGCTATGGCAGTGCTCCTTACCTTAAAGAAAGTCTCCCCGCGTCACTCGATCCACATAAGGTTGGTGATGGACAGCGAGGTAGTTGTGAGATGCTTGAATCGACAAGGATCGAGGTCACCACCTCTCAACCAGGTGATGTTGGCCATCTTCCGATTGGCGGAAAAGAAGAAGTGGTACCTGTCGGCAGTTCACCTTCAAGGAGTCCGCAATGTGACAGCGGACGCTCTATCCAGGTTCACACCGATAGAGTCGGAATGGTCTTTAGACGCAGGATCATTCTCCTTCATTCTGAATCAAGTCCCAGAACTGCAAATAGACCTCTTTGCGATGAAAGACAACAAGAAGTTGCCTCTGTACGTGTCCCCGTACAAGGACCCCTTAGCGGAAGCAGTGGATGCGATGTCCCTCGACTGGAACAGATGGTCCAGGATTTATCTGTTCCCTCCTCACAACCTTCTGTTGAGGGTCCTCAACAAACTGAGATCCTTCAAGGGGGTAGCGGCAATAGTGGCCCACAAGTGGCCGAACAGCGTGTGGTTCCCCCTGGCATTGGAACTACGGCTGAAGTTTGTACCGCTACCAGATCCAGTTCTGACCCAGCGAGTCCAGAAGTCGACTGTCTGCGCTTCATTACAGAAAACCCGGACCCTGCAGCTCATGATTTTCTCTCCCTAGCGGTGAGAAAGCGTTTCGGGATTTTTAAAGCCAGCATAGACTTCCAAGAGGAATATAAGTGCAAATCCACTAGAAAGCAATATGAGTCATCTTGGAGAAAATGGGTGGCCTTTGTCAAGGCGAAGAATCCGCAGGAGATCTCGACAGACTTCTGCTTATCTTTCTTCATCCACCTCCATGGTCAAGGGTTGGCAGCTAACACGGTTTCGGCGTGTAAGTCTCCTTTGGCAAGACCCATTCTATATGCCTTCCAGGTCGACCTTGGTAACGAGATCTTTAATAAAGTTCCGAAAGCCTGCGCTAGGCTTAGACCTTCAGCACCTTCAAAGCCCATTTCATGGTCTTTAGACAAAGTTCTTCATTTCGCTTCTCTGTTGGGCAATGAGGAGTGTGCGTTAAAGGATTTGACACAAAAAGTTATTTTCCTATTTGCACTCGCGTCCGGGGCCAGGGTTAGTGAAATTGTAGCCCTCTCGAGAGGGGCAGGTCGTGTTCAGTTCCTGGATGGGGGAGAACTGAACCTGTTTCCGGATCCTACGTTTCTCGCCAAAAATGAGTTACCCACCAACAGGTGGGGTCCCTGGAGAATCTGCCCTCTGAAAGAAGATGCATCTCTATGTCCAGTAGAATGCCTAAAGGTCTATCTTCGTAGAACTTCAGACTTCAAGGGTGGTCAACTATTCAGGGGAGAAACATCAGGCTCAAATTTATCTCTGAATCAACTCAGAGCGAAAATCACATATTTTATTCGCAGAGCGGATCCTGACAGTACACCCGCAGGTCACGATCCGAGGAAAGTTGCCTCATCCTTAAATTTCTTTAATTGTATGGATTTTGAACATCTCCGTTCATACACTGGCTGGAAGTCTTCCAGAGTGTTCTTTCGCCACTATGCGAAGCAAGTAGAGGAACTAAAGAGATCTGTGGTAGCAGTGGGTCGCATTGTTAACCCTACTGTTTAACTCTGCGAGGAACAGTGGTTTTAATTGGGACGATTAATTCCAGGGCGAGTGTGTAGTTACATACAGTACTACAAACTAAGTGAGGGCACTGAGTTGCCCACGTAGACTGTTCCATTTCCAAAGGTGAACCTAGCATAAGTGCAGACATGTGTGCCGAGCGTTTTCTAACGCTAATGTGATTGATTTGTAATACAGACTTTTATGACTTTGATACCTCGATATCTTAAAAGTGGCAATAATGTTTTTTCTTTCAGATAAACAAGTTCTGTTTACTATCATACTTATGCTTAAAGTTTGGGTTATCCTCTTTATATATATATATATATATATATATATATATATATATATATATATATATATATATATATATATATATATACATATATATATATGTATATATATATATATATATATATATATATATATATATATATATATATATATATATATATATATATATATATATATATATATATATATATATATATATATATATATATATATATAATTGTTGTTAACCTGTCTATTTACTGCTTGTCAATAAACTTGTTCTTGAGAACCTCGCGTCTCCTTCACCTGTGTCAATTTATTGGTATAATTGAGCATTCATTCTATGTACTTTATCTGGGATAATTCTAATAGAATTGTTCCTTTATGCAAGCTATGTTGCATTGGTTTATGCTTTCCCTTAACGGGAGGACTCCGTCCCAGAAGGGGACGGTGGCGGTTTTACAAGTTTCCTCCTATGCGGATATAAACCTTTGTCCAATACAAGTATTGTGCGGAGAACTGGTCGATATTTCATATTGACGCAGTGGTTCTTTACAAACTATGCTTTACTTAATATAGTGTGAGACCGCTATATTAGCTTGCCTGGTATTCATACATAGGTATATGTACTCTTCGAGACTTTTCCAGAGTCTAGTAGGACTCTTCCCTGTAGGGGGCAGGAAGCTCTAACATGGTTTATGGTTAGTTGAAAAGATGTATAACGGTAACATCTTAGGTCTCTAGGTCTAGTCGACCGGGGAAAAATTACGGCACGTTCTGAGAATCCACAGATACAGTAATGCTCTGGTATACTTCCATCAGGACGACATGGCTTTTGAACAAAGCAAAAAATCTATTTTTGGGTGAGATGGCCATGTCGTCCTGATGGACCCGCCCTTCCCTTTCTATGAAAGGGCTGTAGGACCCCTCCCTACATACAGTATCTGTGGCACCTCGTGTACGCTACAAGGAATACAGATGGCGCCAGGATTGGCGCCAGGATTGGCGCCAGGCACGCTTACGAAACTGGAGAAGAGGTGAGCCTTGGGAGCAGCTCCCCCTTTTTCTTTCCCGTTTTCGTTTCTTGCCAATTGACCCCTCGATGTGTTATCTCTGTTTGGGGTGCAGATTGCCATGTGGCGTGTCAAGAATACGTCCTCTGATATGTCGCGATATCCCTTTCATTAGGGATATTCGCTCCAGGAGTTAGAATTCTGGGTACCTTAAGGTAAATTCTCTGGGAATATCGCCGTAGTTGTAATATACCCTAGGAAGCTACCCTATAGGAACTTCCATCAGGACGACATGGCCATCTCACCCAAAAATAGATTTTTCGCTTCGCTCAAAATCCGTTATATATATACACATATATATGTATATATATATATATATATATATATATATATATATATATATATATATATATATATATATATATATATATATATATATATATATATATATATATATATATATATATATACCATATATACCATATATACCATATTACATATCTCTAAGAACCAACTTATTTTCCAATTTAGATCCCACAAGGGGCAAATTGCGAACAATTTCCTTAAAATTGCTTCCGTCCTAAACCCTATTTTATTGGCATTGGTGAGCAAATACCACTTTATGGCCACTCTTGCAAAACCTATTTTATCTCTCTCTCTCTCTCTCTCTCTCTCTCTCTCTCTCTCTCTCTCTCTCTGCGTTTCTAAACTTTAATGTTATTGGCAATTGAAAGCATTGCGCGTTTTATGTTTTGCTTTGAATCTTTAGTCAGTTTTCCACAATTGAAATATTTCGTTATTTTAACGTATTAATTTGTTGCTTTGTGTATCTTTTAAGGCCTATTGCTTATGTTGCTATAAATGAAAGTTATTATTATGTATATATATATATATATATATATATATATATATATATATATATATATATATATATATATATATATATATATATATGTATATATATATATATATATATATATATATATATATATATATATATATATATATATACATACATATATATATATATATATATATATATATATATATATATATATATAAATATATAAGTACATATGAATATATATACATATATATATACACACACACACACACACACACATATATATATATATATATATATATATATATATATATATATATATATATATATATATATATATATATATATGTATGAAGACACACACACACACACATATATATATATATATATATATATATATATATATATATATATATATATATATACATATATATATATATATATATATATATATATAAATATATATATATATATATATATATATATATATATATATATATTTATATATATATATATATATATATATATATATATATATATATATATATATATATATATATATATATATATATATATATATATATATATATATATATATATATACATACATACATACATACATACATATATACATACCCTTCAGTTGAAGTGGCTATCCTGGAGGGTATTTAGCCTTGCATGGTGTATCGGCTCCTCCATGTTGACCAGTTTTTCCGACTTTTTACTATAGTCTATGGGTATCATCAATCACTTTGTTTATAATTCTGTACGTATTGTTTTTGTTATAATTCTTGTTAATCTAGTTTTTAAGTATGCTGTCTCTTTTTTATTTCTATTAATTCTTATGCTGTCTGGAGACATTGAGCGAAATCCGGGACCAGTACGTCCTAGATTTCGTCAATGTCGTCTTCTGTATTGCAATATTCGTGGTCTTCATGCAAATATCCAAGACCTTACAGTTGCGTCCAGACAGTATGATATTCTTTTGTGCTCAGAAACTTTGGTTTCTAATATGAGGCACTCATCTGAGCTCCTTATAACTGGTTTTAAGAAGCCAATAATGTTGAAACGTGATGCCATCCCTAGGGCCAGGGGAATGGCGGTGTATATTAGGACCGAGTACCCTGCTTCTCATAAGTCCTGCTATCAATGTGGATGTCATGAGATTCAGGTAATAAAAGTTTTTGGCAGGCATAACAACTTTTATTTGTGTTCGATCTACCGGAATCCAGACATAGATGATTCTATCTTCGATTGTCTTCTTACCATTATGGCTAAGATACAAGAAGATGATAGAAAGGCTTCTTTTGTCTTTGTTGGTGATTTTAATGCTCACCATAGGGAGTGGTTAAGTTCTATCTCTCCTACCGATCGCCATGGCTTAAGAGCTTTAGACTTTGCCTCTGAATCAGGCTGTGAGCAAATCATAAATGAAGCTACTCACAGGTCTGGTAATTGCTTGGACCTCGTATACACTGACTCCCCTGGCGTTATAACTAGTAAGGTTGGTTCTCCAGTCGGGACATCTGATCATGCCTTGATTTCATTATTAGTGAAGACTGAGCAGCCTGTCCCCGATATATCATATTCTTGTAAAATTTATATGAAATCCCAAGCAGACTGGAATGGGATTTTACATGATCTTTTGTGCTTGAATTGGTCACAATTATATAATAGTGTAGATCCTGTTGTCCCTTTGAATGAGAATCTAGTCAACATAATTGATAGGCGTATCCCTTCTCGTGTGCTAAGGTATCGAGTGAAAGACAAACCGTGGTTCAATGATGATTGTAGACGTGCTTATTTGGAGAAACAGGAGGCCTATCATCTATGGAAGGGGAGCAGATCAGATTTGACCTGGAACAACTATACTCAGCTTCGAGCTTTTGCTCAGAGAGTTTATGCCTCAACTGAAAAGGAGTACAATTTAACCATAAAAGAAACACTTTCTGGTACAACTCAGGAACATAAATGGTGGTCTACCCTTAAATCTGCACTCTTTGGTGTAGATGCAACAGTTCCTCCTTTACTTAAACCAGATGGCTCAGTCACTCACTGTCCAAAGGAAAAGGCAACCCTTTTGGCTGATGTTTTTGACAGTAAACAGAGTAATGAAAAACTTGAACTTCCTCATTCCTGTTTTCCTGAGGCTAAACTAACTAGTTTAGCTTTTCGATCTCGTGAGATTAAAGCTCTGTTGATGGACCTTGATGCTTATGGAGGTGTAGACCCAAATGGTATTTTTCCTTTGTTTTTTATAAAGACAGCAGATTTCTTAGCTCCAAAGTTATCTGTTATTTTGCGCAAGTTAGCAAGAAGAGGAGCTTTTAGCACTAGTTGGAGAATTGGTAATGTTACTCCTCTATGTAAATGTGTTTGTGGTAGCTCAAGTCCAACTGATTACCTCCCAATTTCCATAACTCCCATATTATCTAAAGTTTTTGAACGTCTTCTGGCAAAACGTCTTAATAGGTTTGCTGAAGGTAATCATCTACTCCCTAGTTTGCAATTTGGTTTTCGTAAAGGCCTTGGAGCATGTGATGCCCTTCTTACAATCTCCAATGCTGTACAGAAATCCCTTGATTGTGGTCGGGAAGTTTGTATGATTGGCCTTGATTTTAGTGCTGCCTTTGACCGTGTTAATCATGAGGCCCTTGTTTTCAAACTGAAACAGTTGGGAGTGGGTGGGTTGTTTCTTAGCATTATTATTGATTTTTTAAGTAATAGATCTCAAAGAGTTGTTGTTGATGGGCAACATAGTGATTATAGGAATGTGATATCCGGTGTTCCACAGGGTAGTGTTCTTGGCCCATTACTTTTCATACTATATACACATGACATGTGGTTTGGCCTAGAAAACAAGCTTGTTGCATATGCAGATGATGCTACTCTCTTTGCATCAATTCCATCCCCTGAATGTAGATCTTGGGTTGGTGAATCCCTTAATAGAGATTTAGCTAGAATTAGTGCATGATGCAAATTATGGGGTATGAAGTTGAATCCTAACAAAACTCAAAGTATGATTGTAAGTAGGTCAAGGACGGTGGCTCCTCAACATCCGGATCTCAGTATTGATAATGTTTCTTTAAAAATGTATGACTCTTTCAAAATTTTAGGTGTGATTCTTGACAGTAAATTTACTTTTGAGAAACATATAAGGTCTGTGTCTTCTTCAATTGCACAAAAAATAGGCTTATTGAGAAAGTCTTTCAAGATTTTCGGTGATCAATCTATTCTGAAGAAGTGTTTTAATTCTTTCATTCTACCTAGTTTTGAGTATTGTTCTCCTGTTTGGTCTTCAGCTGCTGATTCTCATCTTAATTTGTTGGACAGAAACTTACGGTCTATTAAATTTCTTATTCCTGATCTAGATATTAATCTCTGGCACCGTCGTTCAATTAGTTCATTATGCATGTTGCATAAGATTTTTCATAACTCTGACCATCCTTTACATTCAGATCTCCCTGGACAATTCTATCCTGTTCGTAATACTAGGCAGGCAGTTAATTCTAATAGCCAGGCCTTCTCCATCACGAGACTCAATACTACGCAGTACTCTAGAAGTTTTATTCCAGCTGTTACCAAGTTGTGGAATGATCTTCCTAATCGGGTGGTTGAATCAGTAGAACTTCAAAAGTTCAAAGTTGGAGCAAATGCTTTTTTGTTGACCAGGTGGACATGAGTCTTTTTATAGTTTATTTATGACATATTTGTTTTTGATGCTGTTAATAGTTTATATATGACATGTCTGTTTTGACGTTGTTACTGTTTTTAGAATGATTTATTGTTAATTTGTTCTCTTCATTTATTTATTTCCTTATTTCCTTTCCTCACTGGGCTATTTTTCCCTGTTGGAGCCCCTGGGCTTATAGCATCTTGCTTTTCCAACTAGGGTTGTAGCTTGGATAGTAATAATAATAATAATAATAATAATACATACATACATGAAAACACATACAATTGATAGAAGTTTAATGCCCCCCGGAGGGTGCAGCCCTTTAATTTTAAAGCAATTTCTTTGGAATAAGTGTAAGATCAAATAACTAATTTCTAAGTAGTGTGCCATTAAACATATTTCCCAATGGGTTAACAAGATATATTTGTCAGCTACATACATGCAAACTTATACACATACATTCATATATACATGTTATTAAAATATATAATTTTTTTTTTGCTTCCTTTCCTCACTGGGCTATTTTCTCTATTGGAGCCCCTGGGCTTATAGCATCCTGCTTTTCCAACTAAGGTTGTAGCTTAACACGTAGTAAAAATAATAATAATAATAATAATAATAATAATAATAATAATAATAATAATGATAAAAGAAAAAAAACAATAACGTTACAGTCTACGGACGTGTTTGAGACACTTCTCATATGTAAAATCAATGAGAAGCGTTTTCATGAATTAACTCTATATCACTAGAAAATCCTTACGCTAAGACACGGGTTGAATTATTCCATACCTTACGTAGTAAATTGTCTTCCTTTTATGGGCACTTGAATGCGTAATAAACCGACTATTACACTTCATATGATTTATTCTTTATACATGTCCGTCATCTCGACGATTATGTTTAGAAAAAATAAAGGAAAAAAAAATAAGATAAATTCCTTATATTTTGTAGCAATTAGCAGATTACTTTATATTACCCTGTTATAAACTGGAACTTATTGTTCCAAATGACCTTCAATAAAACAATCATGAATACACAAAATTATGTCGTTGTGTCCGTGTCGAAAGGTTTAAAGGCTGCTCATGAATGACTGAGGCAAGGGACAATGACATTGCCTTATCAAGCAGGACATTGCCCTAGAGACTGACCATATATACACATAATCAGCGCCCATGCCCCCTCTCCATCCAAGCTAGGACCAAGGAGAGCTAGGCAGTGGCTAGTGATGACTCGGCAGATAGACCTGTAGGCTCCCCCAAACCCCCCATCCTTAGCTCACAAGGATGGGGATGTTACAGCGACCAAAGGAACTAACGAATTTGAGCAGGACTAAAACCCCAGTCTGGCGTTCACTAGTCAGAGGAGGGTTACCAGGTTTTCTAAGTGAGAAAAGGCCAACTCCTATCCAGCCGTAGTTTTGAAAGGCCAACCCATTAGTAGAAATTGCCAAAAATATAACATTTAAGGACAAACTTTCTTATTAAGATATTGCTAACGTTCAACTAATTAAAAAAAAAAGACCAAATTTTAAGTTTTTGGCATGAAAAGAGGCCAAACTGGCAACCCTGAATCAGAGAAGTAACCACATCGGCCACGTTTCATGTTGCCATTATTTTCGCATCAGCAAAGATGCCGTGTAGGCATGTAGGGAAAGGCCACATGAGAATGGGATAAATATTTCAGATAGATTTCATATCAGGATTCTTATTAGACAGGTTAATGACAACGAGCTGGTCTCTTTAATAGGCCTAGATTTGAAATAGATTTCATGAC
>NC_090725.1:314376383-314388883 GCF_036898095.1 Palaemon carinicauda | reverse complement strand
TATATATATATATATATATATATATATATATATATATATATATATTTATTTATTTATTTATTCACATGTATATATATATATATATATATATATATATATATATATATATATATATATATATATATATATATATATATATATTTATTTACACACACACACACACACACACACACACACACACACATATATATATATATATATATATATATATATATATATATATATATATATATATATATATATATATATATATATATATATATATTGCAACAAACTTTACCGGGGATTTTGGTCAATTTATCTTAATTGATAAAGTAATATTTTGAGTGTCACCTAAAGTCACTTTAAGTTCATTTTCTTTCCATAGCCATCTAGTGGTTGATGTATTAGGCTCTAAGATTGGTACGTCCCCCATGGAATGTTTTGTTTTGTTTTCCATGTTGACTGTTTGGGAGTGTTGGGCGAAGTGACGAGGGACCTTTTATTGGAGGTAAATGGGAGTGAGGAAATAGCTGCCATCTTCAAACTTGAAGATCTCGCTGTGAGTTGGCTCTTCAACCGCTGGAGATTACTAGCGGGTTTGATCGCCGCCTTTGGAGGAGCAGCTCAGCAACAGTTAAATGCTATCACTTTCTCCTGTGCATGGTGAGGGTTTGCTGTAATTGTGTGTGTTACCAGCGGGGAGAAGGACTCTCCGCGGACCAGAATCCATCACTACTGTACCCGTTAAAGCTGAGACCTATCTTCCTTTTGGTAAGCATAGTGATTTTGGTTTGCCTCCATTTCATCTCTGAAGGAGTAGAGGACGGCGCCTTTAGTGATTTTCCACCGCTGTTTGTGTTGCGCTACGCGGTTAGTGTAATCAAGGTCTCGTCCATGATTGGTCCTCTGACTTTATTCGTCTCTGTGAAAGCCTACATCAGGCGTTTTTATTTCCGTGTTAATGTAGGTTAACTATTAATGTGATTTATGTGTATTGTGGGGATGGGAAATTTTGCCTAGATTTGTATAAAGAGGGGTAGAGTTAAGGTTCCGAGACTTTCTTGCTCTTTTCTATCAGTCAATGTAATTGTGTAATTTGTCGGGTGAATGGTAGTTTGCGAGGTTATTCTTTCCTTTTACGGTTGTCTTGCCTTTCCGTGTCGTTGTTGATGAATGGGTCCTATATGTGTTTGTTGTACTGTGCTTGTGGTTTGATATCTTCCCATTTAAAGTGATTTTATGTGTTATTTTGTTTGTAAATAAATATTCAATATGACTCTTGCAGTGTTTTATGATTACCCACTCCTTTAATATCACTGTTACATATTATTGCTAGCTCTGGCTGTGAAGAAAACTTAAAGAACTTGGCCCTCACTGGGTCCGTGCGTAACATTTGGCGACCTTGCCAGGATCCTGTAAAACTAGTATTTTCAGGATCCCCAGAGCGTATGTAATTGTATGTAAACAAATAGTGAAGGAGGTGGTAATTATCAGTTTTGCTAGTTATATTTCTTCGACAAAATGACTGATACAGAGGAAGTGGCTGAGTTTAATGTTTCGGAGTTTTTCCATAGTCCTGATTGGGAGGAGAAGATAGGTGATCTTAGTAAGAGCCATTTAATGATAATTGGTGAATATCTTGGGTTGCCTATTGTCGCAGGTGTGAAGAAAGGGAGTTTGTTGCTTCAGGTAATGAAGGCTATGCAAGGTAGAATAGCAGGTCCTAGTTTAGCTGAACCAGAGTCAATTAAGGATAAGATAGCTTTGCAAAAGATAGAAATGGAAAAGTTGAAGTTACAGTTACAAATGGGTAAGACTGAAGTAGCTAATAGGGAAAGAGAGAGGCTTCATGAGAGGGAACGGGAAAAGCTTAGGTTAGATCAGGAAAAAGAATTGGAAAAGCTTAGAATAGCGCAGGAACTGGTGAGAGTAGAACAGGAAAAGCTTAGAGTAGAACAGGAAAGGGTTAGATTAGAGCACGAGAGAGAACAGGAGAAGGTTAGGTTAGATCAGGAAAGAGAATTGGAAATTAGGAGAATGGAACATGAATTACAGGTACTTTGGCTGAAGCGACCAGAAGCGGAAGATAGGTTTAATATTGGCAGCGCAATTAAGCTGGTACTAATATTTAATGAATCCGATGTCGCAAAATTTTTCTCTGTATTCGAAAAATTAGCGAGAAAACTCAGTTGGCCGGAATCAATGTGGACTACCTTAGTTCAATGCAGATTGATCGGTAAGGCACAGAAGGTTTATGCAGCGCTAAGTGAAGAGACGAGTGCAGAGTACGAACAGGTCAAAGAGATAATATTGAAAGCTTATGAACTGGTACCGGAGGCGTACCGTCAATGCTTTTGTAACTTGCGTAAACTGTATAACGGCACATGGTCAATGTCTAGGAGAGGGCCGCATGAAGATATCACTGATATTCAATTTATTTTTACTAGAATATGTAGGAATGTATGTATATAATGGTATACCAGTGAGATAATTTAGTGAAAATCAATAATAGTCGAAATATCGACGATCAAACTCACGCTACTCTTGTCTTCCTCCCAGATTTTTCTAAGTCTGTTGTTATTGTTGACTGTGTCTTATTTTTGCTCAAATGAGCCCTGTAACCACTATAATCCGCAGACAAACAAGTCCACTATGACGTCTTCACGTTTGGGCAATCACAGTGCGACAATACATTTTCTTTCCCAATGACGTCTTCACGTTTGGCCAATCACAGTGCGACAATAAATTTTCTTACCCATCACAGTGCGACAATACATTTTCTTACCCAGCCATTTTATTTCGTTCCTAGACATCGAGGCCGTAGCAAGCACGTCATCTGATATTGCACAAGAAGTTGAAATTCCATCTTCTTGTCCTGACTGTTTCCTAAGTTACAATGAAATTGTTCTTACTTATTCGGGGTTATATTGAAAAACTAGTGGATTTGTGCCAGAGACACAATTTAATTTTACAAAATAAAAATTGTCCTGCATGTCAGGGAACCTTCGCAACGGCTTCACATTTTCCTCAAAACAGCAGCACATCTTTATCAACCAACAGGTTAAGGTAAGCTTCATTATTTTTATGGAGTATATTATAATGGTGATAGTATAACGATGTATAAAGCAGTACCATCACTTTGGATTTGGTTTGATGGATGTGTTAGGTAGTGTCCTTAAGGGGGGGTCACAGGGGGGGGGGCAAAGCCCCCCCCCCTCCCCGGTAGGCCTAGGTAGGGGTACAGGCCCCCCAGGGTAGGTTAGTTGGTTGTATTAGGTTCGGTAGTGCCCCGAAAAATCACTTTTCTCATCCTCCCCCCACCCAAAAACCCCGCTTCCCATGGGGTCCCCCATAATTGTAGTAGTAGGTTTATGCTTACATTTTATGTGTAAGAGTTAAGTCTTAGTTTCTTTTTTATTAATTTCCTCATATTTCTATGCACTGTGCAACAATAATCTGGTTGTTTTTTGCCGTTTTTCGTCGTTAATACTTGAAAAACGGGTGCGGCCTTCTCCTAGACATTTACCCTGCACATTTGTTGAATTTGCCAGAGAGAAAGTAAGTGCGTTTTTAGATTGGTTAAAAGCGAAGGGTATTAAAGATTTTGAAAGTTTAAAGGAACTAATATTAATTGAGGAATTTAAAAATCGGATTGGGATGGAACTTAATGTACATTTAGAAGACTTGAAATTGGAAACTATAGAAGCAGTAGCGGTTTCTGCGGACGAATATACTTTATCGCATAAGTCAGTAAATCATTTTTCATCGAGACTCGATAAATGGGATAAAGGTAAGAAGGGCGAGAAAGCAGCGGTAACGTCTGTTAAGTCGGATGGAGGGAGTTCTCCAAAGAAGGCAAAGTCTTCACAAAGTAGGGGTGGAAGTGAAATCATTTGTTTTTTCTGCAGGAAAAAGGGCCATGTTAAGGCTGATTGTACTGCCTGGAAAGGGCAGGGTAAGTCAAAGCTGGTAGGCTTGATTGGTAAGGTTGCTGGGAGCAGGTCCCAGGTAAGTAGTTGCTTCAGTAAGTACGTCGCAGAAGGCGAGGTTTTCGCTAAAGACCGGTCAGGGTCTGGAAGGCGGGTGAGAATACTACGGGACGCTGGCGCGGCCCAGTCGGTAATCTTACGGTCCTCATTGCCCTGGGACTTCAGAGAGGAGGAGCCAGAGTATGTAGTATTAGGTGGATTTCCTAATACGGTAGTAGCGTGTCCTCTGGGTGAGTTTTGGGTAGACTCAAGGTGGATTAATGGACCTATGAAGTTGGCAATGGTGGATGTATTACCCGTAAGCAATGTTGATATTGTGTTGGCTAACGATATAGAGGCAGTTACGGTATGTGATTGCCCGGTTGTGCAATGCCGGTATGCTGACCAAGTTAGTGAAATTGAACCGGTAATGGTTGTGACTCGCTCGGCAGCGCATTCATCTGGGATAGAGGATGAAGGGTTAGGCTTGGATAGTCTAGAGGAGCTGTCAGAGGGAGGGGTTTATGGGTTAAGTGCTTTTGCAAGTCCAAGTCTGGTCACTGAGTGGGATAGCTCAGTAGGGTGGGATAGGGAATCACTTAGGTTAGCTCAGAAGGAGGAGTTTGGAGAACAGAAGGAGGAGTTTGGAGAATTAGGAGTGGAGGTAGACTCTGATTTGAGTAGACCTCGGTATCTGTGGGAAGACGGCATCCTACTGAGGGTGAGTAGGTCAACTATGGTTCAGTCTGATGATTGGGAGGTAAGGAAACAGGTGGTAGTGCCCAATAAATATAGGGACAAGATTTTAAGGTTGGGACACGAGGATGTGTTCGCAGGTCATTTTGGAATTGGAAAGACTTTTAGGAAAATTGCTGAACACTTTTATTGGCCAAAGATGAGATCTGAGGTAAAAAAGTTTGTTAATTCTTGCAAAACTTGTCAACTGGTTGGTAAACCCAATCAGAAAATCCCTAAGGCACCTTTAAAACCTATTCCAGCAGTGGGGGAACCTTTTCAGGAAATTTTGATTGACATTGTAGGCCCATTGCCTAAAACCAGCAGTGGTAATCAATACATACTAACTATAATGGATCGAATGTCTAGGTACCCGGAAGCAGTGCCCCTGAGGAGTTTTAAGAGTAAGCAGGTCATCAATGCATTAACAAACTTCTTTTCCAGGTTTGGTTTGCCAAAGACGATTCAATCTGATTGCGGGACTAATTTTACCAGCAAAGATTTTTTTAAACGTTTACAGGAGTTGAAGGTTCAACATATCAGGTCATCGCCTTACCATCCAGAAAGCCAGGGACAGATGGAGGGATTCCATCAGACACTGAAATCCATGTTAAAAAAATATTGTGGGAATAATCCGGGAGGATGGGATAAAGTTCTCCCGTATTTACTTTTTGCTTTTAGGTCTGTACCAAGTGATGTTATGGGTTTCACCCCCTTTGAATTAGTTTTTGGTCACAAGGTAAGGGGTTCCTTGGATGTGATAAGAGAGAGTTGGGAGGGGAGTCACCCTAACGTAAGCTTGATAGAGTTCTTGAGAGAGTCTAGGCGTAAGTTAACTAAGGTATGGGAATTTGCTAAGAATAATCTGGTAATTGGTCAGGGGAAGATGAAGGAAAGTACGACGTAAAGACCAGAGTTAGGGAATTTCAGGTTGGAGATAAGGTACTTGCTCTGCTGCCAATTCCAGGAAATCCCTTGACGGCAAAGTTTTCAGGTCCTTGGAAGGTTGCAAAGGTAGTTAGTAGTCTTAACTACCTGATAGAAACACCAGACAGGCGACGTAAGTATCAACTATGCCATGCAAATATGTTGAAACTTTCTGTTGAGCGTGTGAGTAGGGAACCCAACTTATTACTCAATAGGGTTGAGCCTAGTGTTGTAGGTCTCAGCATTGATATGCCATGGCCCAGAAATAATCAGGAAATGTTAAGTAATTTGTCTGGGAATTTGCTACACCTAGAAAGGGATCAGAGGGAATCTGTGGTAAATTTATTTGAATCTTTTCCAGAATTATTTCAGGATTCTCCAGGGCTTACCAATGTATTGAGTCACGATGTGGAAGTGGGAAATGCTAAGCACATCAAGCAAGCCCCCTATAGGATCAATCCAGTAAAAAGAAAGATTATTGATAAGGAAGTAGAGTATATGTTGGAGCACAATTTAATTGAAGACAGTAATAGTCCATGGTCTTCTCCTGTAGTCTTGGTGAAGAAGGAGGGAGGTGAGTACCGGATGTGCTTTGATTACAGGAGAATTAATGCAGTCACTGAGGCTGACAGCTTTCCTCTTCCTCGAGTAGAGGACTGTATTAATGAAATGGGGAATGCTCAGTATATTAGTAAATTTGACTTGTTAAAAGGATACTGGCAAGTTCCATTGACTAAGCGGGCTAGGGAGGTATCCGCATTTGTGACTCATGAAGGGTTGTATGCCTGCAATGTTATGCTTTTTGGCATGAAAAACGCCTCTGCTACGTTCCAGCGTTTAATGAATAAGATTCTGGGTAGACTGGAAGGAGTAGTGGTCTATATTGATGATATCATAGTGTATAGCCATGATTAGGCTACATACTTAGAGGATGGAGAAACTTTTTGTTAAGCTCAAGCAAGCAGGGTTGGTGATTATTTTGGCAAAGTGTGACATAGCAAAGGCGAAGGTAGTTTACTTGGGACATGAAGTAGGTCAGGGTAACGTACTACCAAAGTCTGCAAATATAGAGGCAATTGTAAATTTTCAGGTGCCGGATAACAAGAAAGCCATTCGCAGGTTTCTGGGAATGATAGGCTACTATAGAAAATTTATAATTAATTTTTCCCAAATAGCTAATCCTTTAACTAATTTATTGCAGAAAGGAGTGGAACTCCAGTGGTTGAGCGCATGTCAAGAATCGTTTGATAAGTTAAAATCCACCTTATTAACTAATCCAATTTTGAAAGCCCTTAATTTTCAAGTACCATTTAAGTTGGCAATAGATGCCAGTGATGTGGGTGTTGGAGCTGTCTTGTCGCAGGTGGAGGACCAGGTAGAACATCCAGTGGCTTTCTTCTCAAAGAAATTAACTAAACCACAACAGAGTTATTCCACCATAGAGAAGGAAACCTTGAGCCTGATTCTCGCTCTTGAACATTTTGAGGTTTATCTTTCCAGCTTCAGGACACAGATTGAAGTCTGGACAGATCATAATCCTTTAACTTTTTTGAAAAAGTTTAAGAGACACAATCAGAGATTATGTAGGTGGAGCTTATTGTTGCAGGAATGGAGTCTGGATATTAAGCACATCTCTGGAAAAGAGAATGTTGTTTCAGATGCCTTATCCGCTGATTTCTTGTGATAATGAAATTTTTCACATTTCAGGAGTTTTTTTTTTTTTTTGTTATTGTTAGGATGACACTAGTTAAAGTATTAAAATTATTAGTGTTCAGATTATATTTTGAAGGGTAAAGTAACTAGCTAGTTTTGATAAACTAAATAGGGGTTGCTTTGACTTGAGACTTTATCTATCAATTTTTATTCCATAAAAACTTTTATTTAATGGGGGAAATATAACAAACTTTACCGGGGATTTTGGTCAATTTATCTTAATTGATTAAGTAATATTTTGGGTGTCACCTAAAGTCACTTAAAGTTAATTTTCTTTTCATCGCCATCTAGTGGTTGATGTATTAGGCTCTAAGATTGGTACGTCACCCATGGAATGTTTTGTTTTGTTTTCCATGTTGATTGTTTGGGAGTGTTGGGCAAAGTGACGAGGGACCTTTTATTGGAGGTAAATGGGAGTGAGGAAATAGCTGCCATCTTCAAACTTGAAGATCTCACCGTGAGTTGGCTCTTCAACCGCTGGAGATTACTAGTGGGAGTGATCCAGTGTCTTCAGTGAAGGAGGCGGTGGAGGATTTGATCGCCGCCTTTGGAGGAGCAGCTCAGCAGCAGTTAAATGCTATCATTTTCTCCTGTGCATGGTGAGGGTTTGCTGTAATTGTGTGTTACCAGCGGGGAGAAGGACTCTCCACGGACCAGAATCCATCACTACTGTACTCGTTAAAGCTGAGACCTATCTTCCTTTTGGTAAGGGTAGTGATTTTGGTTTGCCTCCATTTCATCTCTGAAGGAGTAGAAGACGGCGCCTTTAGTGATTTTTCACCGCTGTTTGTGTTGCGCTACGCAGTTAGCGTAAACAAGGTCTCGTCCATGATTGGTCCTCTGACTTTATTCATCTCTGTGAAAGCCTACATCAGGAGTTTTTATTTCAGTGTTAATGTAGGTTAACTATTAATGTGATTTATGTGTATTGTGGGGATGGGAAGTTTTGCCTAGATTTGTATAAAGAGGGGTAGAGTTAAGGTCCCGAGACTTTCTTGCTCTTTTCTATCAGTCAATGTAATTGTGTAATTTGTCGGGTGAATGGTAGTTTGCGAGGTTATTCTTTCCTTTTACTATTGTCTTGCCTTTCCGTGTCGTTGTTGATGAATGGGTCCTATATGTGTTTGTTGTACTGTGCTTGTGGTTTGATATCTTCCCATTTAAAGTGATTTTCTGTTATTTTGTTTGTAAATAAATATTCAATATGACTCTTGCAGTGTTTTATGATTACCCACTCCTTTAATATCACTGTTACATATTATTGCTAGCTCTGGCTGTGAAGAAAACTTAAAGAACTTGGCCTTCACTGGGTCCGTGCGTTATATATATATATATATATATATATATATATATATATATATATATATATAAATATATAAAATATATATATATATATATATATATATATATATATATATATATATATATAAAATATATATATATATATATATATATATATATATATATATATATATATATATATATAAAATATATATATATATAAAATCTATATATATATATATATAAAATATATATATATAAAATATATATATATATATATATATATATATATATATATATATATATATATATATATATATATATATATATATATATATATATGCTATGGACTGATTTGTGCGAAGTATAAAGAGGTTGTTATGGTCTACATTTGTTATTTCTTAGAGAGAGAGAGAGAGAGAGAGAGAGAGAGAGAGAGAGAGATGAGAGAGAGAGAGAGAGAGAGAGAGAGAGAGAGAGAGAGAGAGAAAGAAAGCTATCCAAGAGTACCACTGATCTTTAGACAGCATCTTCGTGTCTAAGAGCAGGTAAAATGATGGTCTGGAGATTGAGAGACAGTGTGCTTCTTGAGGTAATACGTGTCTCTCTCATACCCCGTCTTTAACTCTTTCCACCACTTGTATACACTGGGTTTATTTGAAATGAAACTAGAACAACGTTAAATATCGTTAAAAACAAGCGTCCTGACTATTAAAGGAGTGACGCGTTTGCCTAGCATTTGCATGGCAACAAATCGATCCCAGCCTGGGACCGTAAGGATTCAATGGAGTGGGGTAGGTTTCTATTCAAAGGATGGCTAATTGGTTTTTCCCTCCATGAACATACCATATTCCTGACAAGTACTTGCGGCCTCCTTGCTAGTACGGTGGTAAAGTGTACGCCTAGCGTTCACATAGCAGCAGATCAATCCCAGCCAGGGACCATGAGTTTAAGCTGTTTACTGGGGAGGATACTGCTGTCTTTTGGCACCACAAGGGGTGGGCGCTTGCCTGGCTGACGTTCTTGTGATCATCTATACTGGTGAAACTGGAGCCGAAACCAGCACCTTTAACCTTTTAACTTTTAATTACCATAACTTTCTAAATAAAAATTTGTCTCCTTAAGGAAGTTATACTTTATAATTTTTATACATAAGTAAGTTCTCTTATTTGAGGGTACACTCGGGCACACTATTCTATCTTATCTCTTTTCCTCTTGTTTTGTGAAAGCTTTTATGGTTTATATAGGAGATATTTATTTTGTTGTTGATACTGCTATTAAAATATTTTATTTTTCCTAGTTTCCTTTCCTCACTGGGCTATTTTCCCTGTTGGAGCCCCTGGCCTTATAGCATCCTGCTTTTCCAACTGGGGTTGTAGCTTAATAATAATAATAATAATAATAATAATAATAATAAATAATAATAATAATAATAATAATAATGAATTAAATTATTTAGTTTCATTTAAAAAACAGGATGGTAGTTTACGATGGAAGTATTTAGACTCTTTAGATATCCGGTTCAAGAGTAAAGAGCCAAAGGAAAATGGCATAAAAAGTTCACACTTTTCTAAACCAATCTAACTTTGATTGCTGTTGGCTCTCTTGCTTGTCAATGTATTTCATAGGGAAGGTTTCAAAAATGAACTACTCTCTCTCTCTCTCTCTCTCTCTCTCTCTCTCCTCTCTCTCTCTCTCTCTCTCTCTCTCTCTCTCTCTCTCTCTCTCTCTCTCTCTCTCTCTCAGAATCAGTCTGAGGAAGTGCCATGAAAATGTTAAATGTTTGGGAAGGACTGTTTGGGAAGGACAAATCCAAAGCCATTCTTATCAATTCCGTTCGAATGGACATGCTCAGCTTTTTATTTACAGATGAATCAGGTTGCCAGACTTTTACCGTTTTTTAATGTCAATTTTTAACAGTGTAAGTAGTTTATCTCGTTATATTGTTACTTTGAAATTTTTTTGCTGTAGATAGATATTTTGAACAATAATGTTTTCGCATAAATTGAATCAGCGCCACTTCTGTTGTGGATGTAAACAAGATAGGCTAGTCGTAATCTACTGGAACTGATCTCTCTTACGACTTATAACAATTGCGAGGATTCCAGAATGAAGGGACAGGAACAAATGTTTATCCATTCCATTCCGAGAGGATAAAGCTACTATAGCCATCTTTTTTTTAGTGAGGCAGATTGGCACTGACTCGCAGGGGTACCCTTTAAGCTCGGAAAAGTTTCCTGCTCTCTGATTGGTTGGACAAGATAATTCTAACCAATCAGATAGCAGGAAACTTTTCCGAGCTAAAAATGAGTACCTGCGAGTCTGTGAAAATCTGCCTCACCAAAAAAAAATTGACTATAGATGGTTTTCAAATCCAGGAGGTTGCAAAGTACACAGAGCGGACACAATTCTCAAGTGAAAATAACCACCTGGTGAAGATAAACTGATATTTGTGGCTCTCAGGAAAAAAAAATCTTTTCAATTCTAATTTTTTTTTATATTTCTTATTTTTCATTGTTTATTTTATATATATTGTATATTTTATATTGTACTTATGTTTTATATTCTATATTTTATATTTTCTGATAACTCAAAATATTGCTGACTTATTCATTACTTGAGATAAACTGAATTGGTGAGCTCAGGGAGAAAAATTCTTTTATCTTATTTTTAATTCGTTTTATTCTTGTTTATCACACTTCCTTGATAACTCAAAATATTCCAAACTTATTCATTCCTTTGGGATAAACTTAATTGGTGGCTCTTAAGAAAATGTCTTTATTTTTTTTTCTGGCTCTCAAGAAAAAAAATCTTTAGATTATTTCCCATCCGTTTTAATTTTTTTCTGCATATTTCTCTGATAATTCAATATATTTGTAACTTATCAACTCCTTAGGGATAAACGTAATTAGCGGCTCTCAATTAAAAAAGAAAAATATTTTTATTTTCAATTCATTTTATTTCTTGTTCATCATGTTTCTCTGATAACTCAAAATATTTCTAATAATTCATTCCTTGGTGGTCTGAGGGAATTTTTTTTTTATTATTATTTTTTTTCCTCATATTTCTCTGATAACTCAAAATATTTCTAATTATTCATTCCTTGGTGGTCTAAGGGAAAAAACAATTTTTATTATTAGTTTTTTTTCATCATATTTCTCTGATAACTCAAAATATTTCTAATTATTCATGCCTTGGAGATGAACTGAATTGATGATCTCAGAAAAAAAAATCTTTATTTTATTTCTATTCGTTTTAATTTTTTTTCATAACATTTCTCTGACGACTCAAAATAATTATAACTACTTAATTCCTTGTAATTGAATTGGTTGTCTCAAAATAAAAAAATCTTTATTTTATATTTTAGTCCTTTTATTTCTTGTTTGTCACATTTCTCTGATAACTCAAAATATTAGTAACTTATTAATTCTTTGGAGATGAACTGAATTGGTGGTCTCGAGAAAAATTCTTATTTTATCTTATATTAGTTTTATATCTTTTTCATCACATTTCTCTGATAACTCAAAATATTGCCAACTTATTTAATTTTCTATTTGTTTTATTTCTTGTCCATCCTATTTCTCTGATAATTAGAAATCTTTATTTCATTCCTATTCGAAATATTATTCTTTCAGTATTTATCCTTTGATTGGACAGTGCCAGTTTTATTTCGTAAGTTATATTCGTCTGCTACCTGGCAGTGTTTAATTACATACCTGTACGATTCTTGCTGGAATTGTTAGCGTAACTAGAGAGTTTAATTACATACCATTTTTCCTGCGGTATTTAAAGTTCTTTTCCCGAGAATATTACGTATAATTCATTTGTATGTTTATCTCAAAGCTGGAACATCAAAACTTTACAGTTGCAACAAATGTTTTCATGTTGAACAGG
>NC_090725.1:314368883-314371383 GCF_036898095.1 Palaemon carinicauda | reverse complement strand
TATATATATATATACTATATATATATATATGTATATATATAGATATATTTTTTTCTATATATACATATTTCTATACATATATATGTATATATATACATACTGTACATACATACACACACATATATATAATATATATCTATCTATATATATATATATATATATATATATATATATATATACTATATATATATATATATATATTATAGTATATATATACAGTATATATAAATATATATATATATATATATATATATATATATATATATAGTATATATATATATATATATATATATATATATATATATTATATATATATATATATATATATATATATATACAGTATATATATATATATATATTATATATATATATATATATATATATATATATATATATATATGTATGTATTTTATATATATATATATATATATATATATATAGTATATATATATAACACATATATATATATATATATATATATATATATATATATATATATATATATATATATATTTATATATATTTATATATATATATATATTTATATATATATATATATATAGTATATATATACATATATATACATATATATATATATATATATATATATATATATATATATATATATGTAGATCTTGAAAACTATCATTAATATTTTTTTCTTTATTACAGCTTTTCCCATATTTACCTTTACGTAAAGTTTTAACTGATTCATAAACGCTGTATCCACCTGAACTGGAAAACTGAAAATAATCCAAAATGGATAAACATTTTCTCCAACTCCCTGGTTTATAGGATCTCTTCCTTTGCTCCGTTGCCTTAAGGAGATCAGATACTGGAGATTACGACTCCGTATGTTATTTACATCAACAACAGAACTAAAATTTTAAAATTTTTCATGCAAAAAGTTTAGAGCAAAACTATTTTTTTTTTTATGCGAAAACTGTAGAGCAAAAGTTGTAAATAAATGCAGAAAACAATTATTATTATTATTATTATCATATTATCATTATTATTATTATTATTATTATTATTATTATTATTATTTATTATTAGCCAAACTACAACCTAGTTGGAAAAGCAAGATGTTTTAAGCCCCATGGCTCCAACAGGGAAATATAGCCCAGTGAGGAAAGGAAATAAATAAACGAGTAGAACAAACTAACAATAAATCATTCTAAAAACAGTAACGTTAAAAACAGATATGTCATATATAAACTATATAAAGACTTATGTCAGTCTGTTCAACATAAAAACTTTTGCTGCAACTTTGAACTTTTGAAGTTCTCTATTGTGACGGGCCGAGAGAGGGTTGTGAACTTAAAGGCAGGATGCAATCAACTGAGACTTTATTAAGGAACACCCTCCATTATATACAAAACCTCAAGGCAACAGGAAAATACATGTTCGAGAAAGTGACAATGTTACAGAGGAATACCGGAGACATGAATATTCAGCTTCTTTTTAGTGCGAGTGAAGAGCGCAGATACAAGCATAATATATACAACATAATTTATGTACGATCGTGTGACCACAAAGTTGGTATATGGCTCTCCCCCTAAAAATGACATAGTGTACATGTTAAATAGGGCGCTGCCCTGATCTAGAGAGGTGAACTGTAGGCGGGTCATCTGGCAGAAGATTAGCAGGTTTTAGACGATCAATGGAGACCCAGTCTTCTTTGCCACGAATGTTTAGTAGGAATGCTTTCGGACTGTGTCAGATCACAAGGAAAGGGGCCCATGTAAGGGGGCATTAGTAGGCTTGCTAGTGTCGTTGCGCAGGAAAGACATGCGTTGCAGAGTGCAAGTCCATTAGTATGTGATGCATCGCTGGGGGCTTTTAAGTCTGGCGGCACGGAGTAAATTTTCCCACGACGTGACGTATGCGCTGGAGATCGTCGGAGGAGGTTGTAGAAGGAAAAAAACGGGTCGCCATACACCATTTCAGCTGCGAGACGTCGAGGGCGTCCTTTAGGAGTGGTCCTTAGTCCAGGAGGACCCAGGGAAGCTGAGGTAAACCAGTTGCAATCCTTGCAGCAAGACATCAAGCTGCATTGAAAATGCGATGAAAAACGTTCAACCATTCCATAGGCAGCTTGGTTGTAGGCCATTGTCAGATGTAGGGTGATGCCCAGGAGATTTGCTAATGACATCCACAAATGAGAGGTGAATAGTGGTTCCCCTGTCAGAAGTGATATGCTCAGGGATACCGAATCTTGAAATCCATCCAGAGAGTAAGGCAGAGGTACATGAGGCGGACGTTGCAGTTTCCATGGGAATGGCTTCAGGCCAACGAGTGGAGTGGTTGATGACGGTAAACAGGTAACGATTTCCTTGTGATGTGGGTAGTGGGCCTACCAACGTCGACGCGAATGTGTGCGAAACGGCGCTTAGGTTGAGGAAAGGAACCCACTCCTGAATCCTTGTGTCGATGGTACTTTGGAAGTTTGGCAAGAAGTACAGGCGCGGACCCAATCCTTAGCATCCTTAGAAATCCG
>NC_090725.1:314359250-314368383 GCF_036898095.1 Palaemon carinicauda | reverse complement strand
ATTACTTAGTATCTGTGGATTCTCAGAACGTGCCGTGCTCCCCGGATTTAATTTTTCCCGGTCGACTAGACCTAGAGACCTAAGATGTTACCGTTATACATCTTTTAAACTAACTATAAACCATGTTAGAGCTTCCTGCCCCCTACAGGGAAGAGTCCTACTAGACTCTGGGAAAGTCTCGAAGAGTACATATACCTATGTATGAATACCAGGCAAGCTAATGTAGTGGTCTCGCCCTATATTAAGTAAAGCATAGTTTGTAAAGAATCACTGCGTCAATATGAAATATCGACCAGTTCTCCGCACAATACTTGTATTGGACAAAGGTTTTATATCCGCATAGGAGGAAAATCAATGCAACATAGCTTGCATAAAGGAACAATTCTATTAGAATTATCCCAGATAAGGTACATAGAATGAATGCTCAATTATACCAATAAATTGACACAGGTGAAGGAGACGCAAGGTTCTCAAGAACCAGTCTATTGACAGGCAATAAATAGACAGGTTAACCACAATTATATATATATATATATATATATATATATATATATATATATATATATATATATATATATATATATATATATATATATATATATATATATATATATATATATATATATATATATATATATATACATAAGAAGAGGATAACCCAAAACTTTAAGCATAAGTATGATAGTAAACAGAACTTGTTTGTCTGAAAGAAAAAACATTAAATGCTACTTTTAAGATACCGAGGTATCAAAGTCATAAAAGTCTGTATTAAAAATCAATGACATTAGCGTTAGAAACGCTAAAATCCTTGGGGCTATGTTTAGCCCGAATGGCATGGCTCCGAAGGCGTATAGTCTTTGTTGTAGCCTGAACCCTAGGTAGGGGGAGAGTCGATGGCTGATTGGAATGTGCCAATAGGCATCTGACAAGTCTATAGAGACGGAATATGCCCTCTTGGGCAGTAAGGTCCTTATGTGTTGCAGTGTTAGCATTTTGAATTTGCAATTCACTATGAACTTGTTGAGTGGCGACAAGTCCAGAATGACTCTGAGCTTTTCCGAGTCTTTCTTGGGAACACAAAACAGCCTCCCTTAGAAATTGATGGGCTTCACCCTTCGGATCACCTTTTTTCTCCAACAGTTCTTGAACGTACTCCTCCATAACGGGGGTGGAGTGTTGGAAAAACCGAAGGCACGGGGGTGGAGTGCTGTACCAGCTCCAGCCCAGTCCATTCTTGAGTAGGCTGTGGGCCCAGGGATCGAAGGTCCACCGAACCCGAAATTTCAGAAGTCTCCCTCCTATCGGTATCATCTCACTTGGACTGCCGTCCTGAGGTCTTGCCTTCCTGACCACGACCACCCCTGAATCCCCTTCCCCTTGAGGGGCGTCTAGACGAGCCTCTGGCTGCTCCTCTAGGCTTTGCTCGAAAGGAAGTAGACTGCCCTTCGAACGCTGGGATGAATGCCGTGGACTGTGTCGACACGGCCTGGGGTACCCACTGAAAAGTGGTCGGGGTTTGTGCCACGATCTGGGGCACTGGGGGCAATGGCAATTGCAGTTGCTGTTGCTGTCTAACAGGCTTGGCTGGCCGAGACGGTAGCCTACTCCTCATAGTCTTCCTCTTTGGTTGAGGACCCTCATCCGGGGAAGACTTTCTTTTGATAGCCAGGCCCGACTTCTGGAGAAGGTTTCTATTCTCCAAGGCGGCCTTATCAACAACTTCTTTGACCAAGTTGGTAGGGAAAAGGTCTTTTCCCCAAATGTTGGAGGAGATTAGTTTCCTTGGCTCGTGCCTCACCGTAGCCGAGGTGAACACGAACTCCCTACAAGCTCTCCTTGCCTTGACGAAGCCATAAAGGTCCTTCGTCACTGTGGCCAGATGAGTCTTGGCCACCACCATGAACATTTCATGGACCTTGGGGTCACTTGCCATCGTCTCGAGAGTAGTCTGAAGAGACATTGAGGCAGCCAGTCTTTCTTTTGTCTCGAACTCTCTTCGCAAAAGAAAGTCAGACAGCTTAGGGAGGTCCTCGCCGAACTGACGTCCGGCAATATCAACCTCCAACTTTCCAACTGAGAACGTAAGATGGACGTCCTTCCAGTCTTTGTAGTCCATAGGCAGGGCCAGCGACAAAGGTTTACACTCCTCTAGGGAGGGGCAAGGCTTGCCGGCCTCGACTGCTTTTAGTACAGCCGCAAACCCTTTCTGTAAAAAGGGGAAGGCTCTAGTAGGCGAGGACACAAAGGAAGGGAGCTTCCTGCTCAATGCGGCTACCTTTGAGTTAGAGAAGCCCCTCTCTTTCATCGAGGATGAAAGTGGAGCTTGAGCCTTAGCCTGGTCCATCACTATGACCTCCTTCGGCTCTGTCTCCTCCTTTGAAGCTGGTTCCTTCCTCAGCCGGACATAACAGTCCGGATATGATGCCTTGCTGGGCCAGAATTCCACCTCCTCCAGGGGAACTGAGCCCAGCTTATCCGAGATGACGATCTTTCCAGTCGTCATCGGCATGTGCTCAGCATACCTCCATGGGTTAGCATCTGAGCACAAGGGAAGGTCTTTCACATTGAGCTTTTTCTGGGGCCCATGTGATTCTGCAAGGCACTGCATTCGCAGTTCCATTGCAGCCGCCTTCTCCTGATTCTCCTTCTGCATTTGTTGGATCATTCCAACAATAGAAGAGAGGGCCTGTCCCAGCTCTACTGGGAGACCGGCCGATGTTGAGGGAATAGGCTCCGGAATCTGAACCGGAGTAGCCGACACCTCGTCGACCTCTTCCTCTACAACGTCTGGGGCTTGAACTTCATCCTGGGCTTCTGCCAGGAGGTCTTCCTCCAGACGCTCGTCCACATCAGACATCCTGTCATCTAACTGGATGTCTTGCATCGCGACCGCGACTTCAGCATCCACCTGGATCTGAACTTGGGGATCTCCTCTTGAGGCTGGGGAATCACTGCATCAGCTGATGCCTTAGGGAAAAGATACGCCCTCATCTTCTCACTTGGAAGATAAGGGCCAAAAGTGTTCTTTTGGAAGCCCCTTACCCAGGTACGAAGCTTCTTCCTAGCTATATCCCTTGATTCCGCCGTCCTAGGGGAATCAAAGGCCTCAGTAATCAGGTTAGTGCACACAGTACATACCTGAGGGTCCCAATACCAGAGATCATCCTTGGAGACAGCGCATGCTGCGTGTCTCCTACAAAACTCATGTCCGCAGAGGTTCTTGCTGCGGACGTTGCAGAAAGCACTTCCGCACTTCAGAGGGTCCTTCTGTAAAGAGAAGAAATTTCTATGAGTATCAAGTGAACTATGTATCACTGGATATGCATAGTATAGCATAACAATTCAGATAGGAAAGACACACACTTGTGTTTCCCTCACGACCCATTGTTGTAGCTTTCCAGATAATAAAATCAAATGGTTAATCTCTTCTAGAGTAACCAATGCAAAGTTTCCAGAGGAAACAGGTGGAGCTCACACCTAAGCAATGATTTTAAAATCCTGGATAATAGACAGGAAAGAACTCACTTTCCTATCTGTAGGGCAACAGTAAAGGACTGTGCAAGAAAACACAAAAGTGTTAGAACACACAGTGCTGTACCAAAACCCATACTATAGTTTTCCTCTTACTGTATATGTTATACTGAAGAATACTAGTACAGTATAGGAGGATACGTGCCGGCCGGCACACAACATAACTAGCTTTAAAGTATACTACTTAACAGCTATAAGGCGGCAGAACTCTGGTTCGAATGCATGTGCCGGTCGGCAGCAATTGCCGCCGGCAACAGCCAATGTCGGCCGGCAATGGCTGCCGGCCGGCAACTACACAAGGTAGTACCCAGCTGCTGGCCACACTCTTGGTGACCGGCAGACAAGGGCTGACATTAGCCGGCCGGCAAAGGTACAGTACCGATGCCAGCCGGCAGCAAAAGAACCAGAGGAGTACACCTGCCCGGCTGCCGGCCTCATAGGCCAGCAGCCGGGTCGGGTACAGCACTAGAAGAAAAATAGGATGGATGCCGGGATAAGAGTGTACACTACCTCCAAGCCCGGCAATCCGAAAGAGTGCATATAAGGAAGGGGAGAATCTAATTCAGGCTTCCTGGCCAATGCCGTCTGGCTCTACAGGCAGGCATGGATGAGGGACCAAGGGAGGTCCGGGCAGCACTCAAAATATAAGACCCTTGCCGGTCGGCAGCTCTGCCGGCCGGCAGGGGGCTGAGTCAATTCCACATCCTAACCTATACTAGGTCCAGATGTAGAACGACGTACAGTACTGTAATGGCTTGGCCATTACGGAGATAGAGGGGGAAGGGACAAAAGAGGGTCCTACCAACCTTGCTTTAGTGATTGATCACCCGCAGCCAAGAAACTTATCTTAGCCTAAGGGAGATCTAAGGGGGGAGGCCAGCAATACTTGCCAGCTCCCAGAGCACCAAAGCAAGGAAGGTGTTGCCACTCCCAGGGAAAGAAACTTATCCTCCCCAGAGAACAGCAACAAGGACTAGTCTGGTAGATCACAAAAGAAGGAATCATATCCACAGAAACCTTCGGTAGTGACCTAAGAAGGCTAAGCCACCTTTGTCTGTGTCAGGCCAGCGAGGGAGACTCTACCCCAAGCCAGACAAGCACAGACTCAGACTAAAAACTCTGTTGTTCTGTCCCTCTTTGAACCAGACTTACTGGAACAGGAAGGTACAGTAACACCCCAGTATAGTTTTATCGAAAATTAATTCGGAAAAAACCACTTAGGGATAAGCCCAAGGCTTAAACAGAGGGAAAGGGATTGCAGACCTTCTCCGAAGAAAAGAAAGCAACCGGGGAGAAAGTATACTAAGGCTCCATAAGCAACTTAGCCTAGGCACCAAGAGAATCGATTACCTAAATCACCGAAACTCACTCGTATACTATCTTGGAAATATTCCACACAATCTTAGATGTATAAAACATAGCCTAAAGCATCAATGAAATTTTAATACACTCAGAAAAACCAAAATCATGCATAAAGTACTAAGACCAAACGACTAGGCTACATGGCCTAGCGTAGGCCAGAATGGCGAATACTTCGCCAAAATAATACTAAGCACGAAAGGAAATCCAATGTAATGCTAAATAGCTAAAATTTTTTAAAGCAAAACAACCGGGATTGTCGCTCTGACCAACTAAACTTATACCTAGCGAGCGACAGCGTCCATGACGCCTCCGGTAGGCTACGGCTCTTGTAACAAAGATTAATCCTATTAATCACTCAAAAAATTACCAAGAGCCTACATTTATACATAAAAGACATGGTACTCAACTTATCGGAGGCCGACGAAGACGGAGAAGCCATGAAAAGCAGAATAAATCCAAGATTTGCGAGAAACACAGGAAAAAACACCGAGTTGTTAAGCTACGCAAAAATGAATACAGATGGCGCCAGGATTGGCGCCAGGCACGCTTACGAATCGGGAGATAGGGAGCCTTGGGAGCGGCTCCCCCATTTTCTTTCCCGAATTCTTTTCTTGACATTTGCCCCCTGCGAGACGAAATCTCTGTTCGGGATGCAGATTGCCATGTGGCGTGTCAAGAATACGTCCTCTGATATGTCGCGATATCCCTTTCACGAGGGATACTCGCTCCAGGAGTTAGAATTCTGGTACCTTAAGGTAAATTCTCTGGGAATATCGCCGTAGTTGTAATATACCCTAGGAAGCTACCCTATAGGAACTTCCATCAGGACGACATGGCTTGAGCCCAAATATATATATATATATATATATATATATATATATATATATATATATATATATATATATATATATATATATATATACACACATACACACACACACACACATATATATATATATATATATATATATATATATATATATATATATATATATATATATATATATATATAAATATATATATATATACATATATATATATATATATATATATATATATATATATATATATATATATATATATATATATATATATATATATACATATATATACATACATAAACACACATATATACTGTATATATATATATATATATATACATATATATATATATATATATATATATATATATATATATATATATATATATATATATATATATATATATATATATATATATATATGTATATATATATATATATATATATATATATATATATATATATATATATATATATATATATATATATATATATATATATATATATATATATATATATATATATATATATATATATATATATATATATATATATATATATATATATATATATATATATATATATATATATATATATATATATATATATATATATATATATATATATATACAGTATGTATTAAAAGCCCATATCTAATACTAAACTGCTTGTTTCAAATAGAAAAAGTCTGATACTAAGATATTAAGAAAAAATTCCACATATATATATATATATATATATATATATATATATATATATATATATATATATATATATATATATATATATATATATCACTATAGCACTGCTAAATCTCATAAGATGTAATGTTATTCTTTCATAGAATAACAAATATCTTCAACGAACATTGTGAGCATTCCATCATAGTCCTTAATAATATTTTTTTTTCAGATTCCTGTATATACATTTAATCTTATATATGAAGCAAAATAGATCTCGAGAAAGAAAGGGAATGCATTCAGAGCTACTGCTCCTTGTTACGGAAGTCAGTATCCTCTGGAATTTGATAAAATATTTTTATTCTTTTTCAAGAATAAGGACAAAAGATAAACGATATTCTTCTGCCTCTATTTTCACTAGACAAAAATTATGATAGAATTTTACTCAAAAATACTATTTCATTCATATACTGTATCATTCCTTGGACCTTGATATATCATTATAACAAGGATATTTTGAGAGAGAGAGAGAGGGAGAGAGAGAGAGAGAGAGAGAGAGAGAGAGAGAGAGAGAGAGAGAGAGAGAGAGAGAGCTCCTGGAGTCAAAAGTTTTATATAAGAGCTCGTTTTAAAGATATGTCTCTAGTTGGAGAATACTCTTATGTGCTATGCTCAACGCAGCGAGAAATTTTGCCTATAATGAAGCCCACCCGATTTTGAACGGATTCTCCCACTGTTGCCAAATCTCCACAATTCACTCGCACACACTCCAATCTCTCTCCCTTTCTCTCTCTTTCTTATTGCGCTCTGATCATCACCAATTCTCTGTATTTATCCCTTCTAACACTTGCTTGTTTATATATTCATATAACTAATTTTATAATTAATATTAGCACAATTCCCTTCCATTCATTATTATACTTTTTTGTTCATGATTATTTCCTGGTTGTGCCTTTCCCTTTCCTCTCCAACTCATCAACCTCTCTCATCGCCCTCACCCTTCACTGAAGCAACTCCAACCAACTCCACCAACCACCCAGTGGCTCACTTTTCCATTTTATCGTAGACTCTGTTTTCTTTTTATTTTGTATTTCATCCTTTCATAAACCCTCTTTTAAACCCCTCATTCTCGTAGCCTTTCATTCACCCAGACATTGTTTACATGAGCTGTTACTCACCATCCTGGGGCCACCCCTGCCCAGACCAAACCAACCCTATCCTCTCCATCCCGACACACCATCACACAATACACTGGCTTTAGCAGCCAAACCTTCCCTTTCCCTACTTCATTTACATTTTCCCTTTTATTTTTACCTTTCCTTTATCCAAAGAACAATGCTTCTTTGAGCTGTCACTTCCTTATTGCTACAAGCTCCTCGTTCCCATAGTCATTAGAATAGAGATACCCCTCTTCTATTTAAGGTTCTTTACATGTATTTTCGCCCATAAGGAGAGTATGTCTGTCACAGCATATGTGTGTGTGTAGCGGCACCATCTGGCTCGTAAGCCTGGAAGGGCCCTGCTCATATGCCATGTTTAGGATGAGGGGAAACATTAACACAGAAAAAAAACTTGAATTTTATTTCAATGATGGTGCAAAACAAAAGTTAGAATAATGCCCAATACAATTTCAGACATACACCAAATTATATAAAAAACAGAGAGAGGAAGAAAGAAAAAAGAGAGTAAGAAGGTGGAGAGGTGTTGGAGATGTGGCACCAGTGGGGAGAACCCATTTAGAACGATGTGTTCTCCCTTATCGGCCATATCTCACTGCCTTGAGTATACAGTAGTTGCTATTTGCATAATTATAATCTTTAAAATATACATAACATTAGTATAGTCTCTGGTAAATAAAATATATCATATAATTTCTTACTGTTTATATAAGTATATATTCAAGTATACCTATATCTATCCTTGGCGTTAATAAAATTGTCAACCACAACAATTTGACGTTTTGGGTATATCGTATATCATGCATTGGCATAAATCAAAAACTGCTTTACGGTACACTTGGGCACACTTATTTCTTTGCCGCTTTTTTTTTTTTTATAGTTCATACATGGAAGACCTTTTTTTTTATTTATTAATGTTCTTGAAACATTTTATTTTATTGATCCATTATTTCTTTGGTAGTTTATTTCCTTTCCTCACTCGGCTATTCCAACAATCAAAATGAAATATTTTAAAAACTTCAACAGCATTAAAACAGATATATCACACATAAACTATAAAAGGACTAAGGTCAGCCTTTTCAAAATAAAATCATTTGCTGCAACTTTGAACTTTTGAAATTCTAGCTTTGAAAGAACCGGGTAAGAGCATGAAAACAGTTATTTTATATATAGACTATAAAAGGACTTATGTCAGCCTGTTCAACATGAAAACATTTGTTGCAACTGTAAAGTTTTGATGTTCCTGCTTTGAGATAAACGGGCAAATGAATTATACGTAATATTCTCGGGAAAAGAACTTTAAATAACGCAGGAAAAATGGTATGTAATTAAACTCTCTAGTTACGCTAACAATTCCAGCAAGAATCGTACAGGTATATAACTAAACACTGCCAGGTAGCAGACGAATATAACTTACGAAATAAAACTGGCACTTCCAATCAAAGGATAAATACTGAAAGAATAATATTTCGAATAGGAATGAAATAAAGATTTTGAATTATCAGAGAAATAGGATGGACAAGAAATAAAACAAATAGAAAATTAAATAAGTTGGCAATAT
>NC_090725.1:314344250-314354250 GCF_036898095.1 Palaemon carinicauda | reverse complement strand
AAGAAGTTAACGCCTGCAAGTACGGAATTGGATGTCTATAAACAGATAAAGAAACGCATGTCCAAGTGTCCAGATCTCGATCCCGTGTTAACTCAAGTTTTTGCAAAGAATGAAACAAAGCCACAAACAGTGAACGTAGTTAGCAGTCAAGTAGCGGGAATGACGTGTTATAACTGCAAACGTCAAGGTCACTTCAGCGCAGACTGCAGAACGAAATTCTGCTCGATTCACAACACTGCAACACATTCATATAGCCAATGTTTCTCGCGTAAGACACAACAGAATCCCAGAAATACACAGTCAATTCCACAGTTAGTTCCATATGGAAATAAAAAGAAAAATCCTCATTTTAACAATAAGAAGAAACAACCAAATGTCAATGCAGTTCAGAGTCCAAAACAAACAAACACTTCTTCGAATATCGCTGAGCCTGGGTCGTCAAACCAGACCTCGCAAGGTCAGACTAATTTTCAGAATGTGCAGAGCAAAGCAAATACCACATAGTTAACTCTAGAGGGGAAGAGAGTGATGTTGGGTCAAGGTCATTCATGTCAACATCAATAGTATTAAACAATCAATTTAATGTTTTATCAGATAATTGTGAGACAATAGATTTTCCTATGAAACACACAGCCGAATTAGGTAAAACAGTGCATGCTCCCGTAGATTTGCAACGAATTCATACAATAATAAGCCAAAATGAGTTACGGCCAACCTTATATGCTGTAAATTTAGAACACAAATCCTTTACGTTATTTTTTGACTCTGGTAGTCCACGTAATATCATGGATTTGAAGACAAATCATTTGTTGTTTTCGAACTTTCCGATTGAAAAATCCGGAATTAGACTTTCGGGTATAGGAAATAATGAATTAAATGTCATAGGCATTACTCATGTTCAGTTCAGAGTCGGTAATCGCACGTTTGCCGATACATTTGTTGTTGTAAAAAACATTAATATGTATCCAGCTGTAATTATAGGATACCCATCTATGGGAAATCAAAACATTATCTTAGCCCCTGCCAAGCACGGCGTGTATATCAAAGGGAAATTCTATAAGTCTTCTAATACCTTAAAATCAGTTTTGGATAAAAAGGAGACGACAAATGTAACCGTAATGTACGTTGAAGAACCAATAACTTGTCTCACTAATAAAGAAATAATATACGCGACCCAGCAGAATTCTCGTTCACCCGTAATATCATCTTGCACGCAATCTATCGAACCAAACGTACCTTCGAATTTAATAGTGCTAATAAAGAAAACATTACCGGGATCTGAAATATTAATCCTTTCCGATACTTTGAAAACTAACGGATTGTCTGTCACACAAGCTATTTATACAGTAGGCTCACATCAACAATGTAATATTGAAGTCTGTAATCATTTAAATAACACTTTAGTAATTCACAAAAATCAACATATCTTGGATGTAGAAGTTTATAAACATCGTATTCTTACCGTTGCTGAAATCAATCACTCTCAATCAGTTGCGGATGAATCCCTTTTGCGATCTATTAAAGATGAAATCATTAAAGACATTCAAGACGAAGAAATTCAGCAGAAAATTTTTGAACTTTTAACTAAATATCATGATGTTTTTTCCACTACGGATGGATCCTTAGGAAAAACAGATGTGATCGAGCATCAAATAAGGTTAAAGGACAAGCAGAAAATTATCTATGTACCCTCGTACAGACTCCCTATGAAATTCTAGAATGAAATAAATGATGAAGTAGGTAAAATGCTAGAAGAAGGAGTCATTAGGAAATCAAACAGCCCTTAAAATTTTCCTTTAATAGTTGTACCGAAAAAAGATCGAACATGGCGTATCTGCGTCAACTTTCGTCGTCTAAACGAGGAAACGATCCCTGATCGATTCCCAGTGCCATGTACTGACGATATTTTGTCTTTGTTAGGTCAGAATAAATATTTTACCAGTTTGGACTTACTTAAAGGCTTTCACCAGATATCATTAGAAGAAGATAGTATCCCATACACAGCCTTCAGTACAGCCAGGGGACATTATGAATTTTTACGGATGCCTTTTGGTTTACGTTGTGCTCCTATAACATTTACAAGAATGATTAACATAGTGTTTGGAGACTTGTTAGGGAATATATTGCATGCCTATATGGATGATCTTGTAATCTTTTCGAACACCTTAGAAGAACATCTACGTAAGTTAGAACTAGTACTACAGAGATTAAGACAACAAAACTTAAGGGTAAAGATTAGTAAGTGTGAATTTTTCAAAACAGAATTAATATATTTGGGTTTCATGGTGTCAAGCCAAGGTGTTAAAGTAGTCCATGATAAGGTGTCGGCTATACGTAATTTTCCCATACCTACTAATGTCAAGGGAATACAGCAATTTCTGGGTTTAGTGGATATTACAGGCGTTTTATACGCAACTATTCAATAATAGCCGCTCCTTTAACTGATCTTACGAAAAAGGGCGTAGATTTCATATGGTCTGAGCAACATCAACAGGCGTTTAATACTTTGAAAGATGAACTGTGTAGTTCTCCTATCTTAAAATGTCCTGACTTCGGTAAGGAATTCTTCATTGCAACAGACGCCTCAGACTTGGGAGTAGGAGGGGTATTGCTTCAGCAATATGATAAACAATTTTTCCCGATAGCTTTCTATTCTCGAAAATTGAGATCTTCCGAAAGTAAGTATGCAGTAATAGACAAGGAAGGGCTAGCTATTGTTAATTCGCTAGTGCATTTTAAGTTCATAATTCACGGTTATCCCGTTAAGGTTCTTACTGACCATAAACCACTAACAGAGTTCTTTAAAGGCTTCAACCGTAGCCCTAAACGAACTCGGTGGCATTTGATCATTCAAGATTTTGGCGCAAGAATCGGGTAGTTACCTGGGAAAGCAAATATCATTGCGGATGCATTGTCACGCAACCCCGTGTCATCTTGTACAGAGCCTTTAGCTGAATTAATAGATATATCAACATCCATGCCTATTGTAAAAACAATATCTGAACAAGAAGATTTAGGCTGGAGCGCTGAATTGTTACAGACTGAGCAAAGAAAAGATCAGAAAATAGAAACAATTATAAATGCTTTGAAAGGCAATCATAAGGAAAAGGAATATATAAAGTATAAGCAGCAGAATTATATAATCAAGGATAATATTCTGTGTAGGACTGTGACAAGGAAAACCCGCAATACACCACATGTAACTAACGACCAGGTAGTAGTACCAATCTCACTTATTTCCACTGTCCTGAATTGGTTGCATTCAAATTCATTACATGGACACCCGGGGTTCTCATTAATGTCACAGAAAGCCAAATCATTGTTTTATTGGCATACAATGCTTACAGATATAAAAAGACACATAGCTAATTGTCGCACATGTCAGGAAAACAAAGGGCATACGAAAACACCTGTCAGCCTAGGAGCTTATCCTGTGCCCAATCAACCCTTTGAAAGAATACATTTAGATTTGTTAACAGGATTTTACGAGTCAGACAGAGGAAATAAGCACCTCTTAATAATTATAGATGCTTTAACTCAATATACAGAACTAATAGCGCTTAAAACTAAAACTGCGATTGAATGCGCTAGGAAGTTTTACGAGTGTTACATTTGTAAACATGGAATTCCACACATGATAATCTCAGACTCGGGTGGTGAATTTAATAATCACTTTCTTACCTCATTGTGTGAATTCCTCAGCATAAAGAAAATAAATACCATGATATATCACCCAGAGTCGAATGGGCTAGTGGAAAGAGCAAATAGGAAGATATTGAATATATTAAGAGTAACACTAGGGAGATCAGACCCCAACTGGGATATTGCAATACCGGCGGCACTGAGTACTCTGAATCATTCATATCATATATCCATTAAAATGTCACCGCATGAAGCATTGTATGGTACCCCAGTTAGAACGCCTTTCCATGTATTAACGCCTACAACTAATCTATCAAATCCTTTAAAAGAATGTATAAATGCAAGTATAAGTCGATATGATATCCTTCGAAAGAATTTAGAAGAATCACAAATCATAATGAAAAGGAATCATGATAAAACAGCGAAACCAACTAAAACATATACCCTGGGTGATAACGTATATATTCAAATCAATGTACGAAAAGGGCTCAATTATAAGCTAACACCTAAGTTTGAAGGCCCATTTAACATTTTGGAAACATTAACGGCCAATAGGTTTAGAGTTCAAAACGTATCCCAACCCACGGATGAGAGAATAGTACCATTGGCTCACCTAAGAAATTAAAAAGAAAAGAGAGGAAAAGAAGTAAGGGAAAATTTTTTTTTATATTTTATGTGATTAAAGTTTTCTTTTTAATACAGGAGTAATTACATATATTTTTCTCGTTACAGGTTTCCAAGATGAATTTTTTGTTGTTGGGAGTGATATTGTTCGCTCAGACATTTTTCTCGTGTGGGATGAGCTCTAAAACTAAAAGTATAAATTTTAAATATGGCACTATAGTTGAAAGACAAGAAGACGTTTTTATTACATCAACCAACGTAATTGTAGAAGTGAATATGCAAGCAATTTTTCTTCAAGAGAATGATGTCACTAGCTTAAGAACCGCCATTTCAAGGTTTTCTGCCTCATTGGATGAGTTGCATAGAAGACATTTTCATTTGACTACAGAGAGTTTGCTTGGATCAACATTAAAAGTTGCAGAGATGCTATCTGATGACTTGAAAAATAAGACTGACGAGACAGGATCTTTGGCTTATGACCTTTTGATGTGGACTGTAGGACACGAACATAAAGAAAGACGAAATCCGTTTATTTATGCTGCATCAAACATCTTTGGGTCTGTTGCAAGTTTAGGTTTAGGAATTTCCAATCGTCTTAAAATTAGTAATCAAAATAAGAAAATTGAGTTCTTGACTCATGAAGATGAATTGATTATGTCAGAACTAAGGAATCAGTTAGCTTCAATCAATAAAATTATGGATTTAGTAAATGAACATTCAAATAATATCATTCAGATTATGGAAGTACAGGATTTGTTGGCAACATTAACGTATTATGATTCAAAGATAGATCACATACATAACAGAATTGCACCTTTCATTGAGAAATCCAAGGATTATGTAGTAGCTATCACGTTAGCAACTAAAGGTGTCCTGTCGCCCCATTTGTTGCCTATAAATTACTTAAAGTTAATTCTGGAGAACGGAAGGGATAAACTAGGCTATGTTCCTTTGTTAGACGAACATAGGTTAGAATTTTATTACAGCCTAATTACAGTAAACGTTGATAATAACAAGATTATGATTACAATTCCCTTTAATTCTTCTGATGCCTGGCAATCTTACAGGATATCACCATTTCCGACTTTCGTGACGAATCACTCAAATCCAGTAATATCCAGTTTGACAGGACGCGTATTGATTTCCCCAGACAAGGAAACATATACGGTCATTAAAGACTTAAATCAATTAACTCACTGTTCAGACGCAATGGATAGAAAAATATGTACAGCTGACTCATTTGAATTCCATAAAAACTTAATGGATTCATGCGAGTTAGGTATAGTGCTAGACGGTGCTCTCTCCCAAACAAGTGAAAATTGTCTGGATAAGCTTTATCCCTTTGACAATAATGAGTTCAATTGCAGACTGAACAATGGCTCGTGGATACGATACGACAAGGACGGCTTCAATGTATCATGCCCTGACGGATCCAAGTCCTTCACCCACATCTTCGTCGCAGCAGATGGTTGTATCGGGACTTCCCATAATTCCATGGTGACTGGTCTACGGACACTCGTCAGAGAACGAGCCTACTTCGCGAACTTCACGTGGACCTCTACAATGCCAGCACTCCCTCTCCCATATAACAGACAGGTTGCGAAGCGGTTGATGAAGCTTACCGAAAGGGACCACCTGTCACCGACTTATAAGGAAATCCTTCACCCCATACTACTAGCAGGTCTGGCTTTCACGGTGGTGATATTTATCGCCGTGAACATCCTTGTTTGGCGTAGGTTACGGCACAGCAGGCAGCTACAAAAGAATGTTTTGCCTTGTCCCGACAATACTCCGTATTTAATTCAGTTTAAAGCCGTTTGAAGTGGCCACCTCATTCGCTAAAGGAGTAAATTGTCAGAAAGAGTTTGTAAGAAAAGCTGTTAGTACGCTAGTAATATGTAATTGAAGAAATTTTCTACATTTGCATTGTAAAAAATACATTTAAAACAACATTTTTAAAAAAAATAAAAATCATTTTTTCTCTCGGCATCTAATAAAAATATATAAGCCGGAATGTTAAAAAGAAAAGAGAAAAAAAAATATATATATAACAGAATTTATGGGCATCTAATAAAATATATCAGCCCTATATATAAATATATATATATATATATATATATATATATATATATATATATATATATATATATATATATATATATATATATATATATATATATATATATATATATATATATATATATATATAAATATATGTACGAAACCGTGGTACGTGTACGTACCAGGAATTCGTGTTTGTGCACTAAAGAATTGAGTATTATGTTAATATATGTTTCTGACAAAGGTAACAATTATTCTTTAACATGTTACCGAATCATATGTAAGTTAGTAGTTTTTTTTTTGTACCATATAATCATTTGCTAGCAATGTACCATATATATGATCTTTATTTTATCATGCATTTTTTTTTCTTTGCTTTGGTAATATCTTTTTCATATGCATTATTGTTATTATTTTTTAATGTGCCTATTTGGACATTCGTCCTCGTTTGATTATGGCTAAAGTTAAACAAAGAATAATACATATGTCCAGTCACACCTAGTAACCATGTTTTGGCTTGTTGTTAAATTTTTGTGAAAAAATTGAGATAGCTGGCCGAGCTTATGTAATAGTTAAAATATTTGATATTACATGTTTAAAACACATGACGTAATATGTCATTTTGGTTGAAGATGCTAGCCGTGGGACTTGCTGTAGTCATTCAAATCATAAACAGGACGCACAATGCAGCCTCAACAATGTGACATTTTTCTTAAGCATCAACACCTTGCATCAGCGTGTGAAAGTTTGTGACGTCACCGGATGCAGGTGTCTTCCGAGATTGTGACGAAACTTATATAAACTAAGCATACGATATCTGTGATATCGATAATTTAGTCAGTTCATATCTATACTTCACCAGAATTGGTCATCTGACCAACCCAGCTCCCTCCAGTGATGGAGATGTTTAACTCTGTTGTTTTTAACTAATAAATACTTTTAAAGCAAATAAGATGTACTTCGTTACCCATCTATACACATCTAAAACAACACATACTCAATGTGTGCTTATAAAAATAGCACACTAATATATACACCTATATATGTATATATATATATATATATATATATATATATATATATATATATATATATATATATATATATATATATATATATATATATATGTATGTATATAAATATATATATATATATATATATATATATATATATATATATATATATATATATATATATATATATATATATATATATATATATATATACTACTTGAGCATGTTAATCTACTTTTATAATGAATGGACAATATCTTTCCGGCATAAAAAATCGAAGGGAGTTTCTCTTCGTGCAAACTGCGGCCCTGCAGATAGTTTTCAGGATAACGGCAGAAATACAGATCACTTTGCAACCGTTCTTCAGGACTACATTGAGTTTTGAAACTACAATTTAATATAAAGGTTATGGTGATTAAAATTTGATACAAAAATATTTGGAAATTCTGGAAACATTCAATAAAAATTTTTATATGAAAACTTCAGATTCTTTGCAATATAAATACTATAATTTAAGATCATTTTTAAAAACATAGAGGATTTTCTGTGGTCTTTTGAAAAACTTTCCCAGAAAATAGTTTTAACCGTGTACTTTTCTTGGTATTATTGTTCTGAAGGAAAAGCGCATTTTACGAAATGACAAAGACCATTGTCTTGTACTGCGTCTCAAAACACGAATTTTGGAGTTTTCATTTATTTTTTCCGGTCGCCTGTATTTTACTGTTATACGACTGAGAACAGTAATTTTTTTTTACGGAGAATTTCCGATTAAAATAAGAGTTTTTATTAACTGTGTACTGTATATGAAAAAAAACAGTTTATAATCCAAATCTGAGAGAGGTTGAAAATGCCATGGAGTTAAAACTTTACAAATTCCATAAATGACTTACATTTCCATGATTGCAATGGCAAATGCAGAACATGCCATACATGATTTATGAATGACCCGATACAACTGAATTGGTTATCAGCGTTCGTCGAACACAAAGCTGCATATGAATACGAGTTTTAAAACATTTGAAGAGAAAATATGGAAATTATATTACTCTGGAAAACGCAATACGAGGAACAACTAAAAGGAAGTGGAAGACGGGTAACTGGAGAAGATTATCCAGAACTAAGAGGAGAGCTATGGAACATACAGGAAACGCCAGATCTCCTGATAGAAGAAGTGGGAAAAGCTTTAAGAGCTATATCAAGTGGGAAAGCACCAGGAATAGATGGACTACCAAAGGAATTGCTTGAAGCTGGCGGTGAAATGGTAAAAAGATGGTTGTGTGATTTATGCAGGGATATAGTAGATGGACAAGCAGCCCCAAATGATTGGATTGAAAACATTATAATTCCAACACACATGAAAGGGGACACCACCTTATGCAAAAATTATAGGCCTATCAGTCTATTACCACATGCTTATAAAGTTTTAGCAAAAATCATACAAAGTAGAATAGCAAGGCAAGAAGAGGAAATAATTGATGAGGGTCAAGCAGGATTTAGGGCGGGTAGAAGAACAATCGATCATGTATTCACCTTCTCACAAATCATAGAAAAATTCTGGGAGAAGGAAAAAGATCTGTATTGTGTATTTATTAACTTCAGGCAAGCGTTTGACTCCATATGGAGGGAAGGAATGATTAGGATTTTGAAGGAATGGGGATTAGAACCAAAAATACTGGAAACCATCAGGAGATTTTATGAAAGGACATCGGCTAGAGTAAGAAAAGGAAAGTGTTTGACAGATGAGTTCATAACCACTGGTGGGGTTATACAGGGCTGCCCACTATCACCACACCTCTTCAACCTATACTTGGAATGGGTTATGAGAATGGCACTTGGAGATTATGAGGGTGGGATAGATATAGGAGGGACAAAAATATCTAACATGAGGTATGCAGATGACATAGTGTTTTTAGCAGAAACTAAGGAGGAACTTCAGAGAGTGTTGAGAATGGTGGAGGAGCAGTGCAGTAGGTATGAATTAGTGATAAATAGAGAGAAAACCAAAAGTATGAAAATTGGACGCCAGAGAGAGGCCTTAGAAATACAGCTATCAGAGGGAGAAGTGGAACAAGTCAATGAGTTTAAATATTTAGGAGTGTTTTTCACAGCAGATGGAAAGATGGAAAGAGCAATTCAAGACCGAATCTCAAGTGGCCAGAAAGCATTTGGAAGGCTAAGAAGAATCTGAAAAGATAGAAATATATCCATTAAGTTGAAAATTAGGCTATTAAGAGCAATAGCAATCCCCACAGTGATATACGGTGCTGAATGCTGGATACTGAAGAAGAGAGAAGAGAGAAAGTTATTAGCCTTTGAAATGAAATGTCTGAGAAGAATCTGCGGTGTAAGATGGGAGGGCAGAATTACGAACGAGAAAGTGAGAGAAATGGCTGGTGTTGAGGACACAATTCTGATTAGAGTGGAAGATATTCAGAGGATATGGTTTGGGCATGTACAGAGGATGGAACAGGACAGATGGCCAAATATAGTGCTTCATGGTCAAGTGGCAAGAAATAGACCGTGAGGAAGACCAAGAGATACAGGGGTGAAAACCTTCAAGAAAGCAAATGGAGGCGAGACATTTGAGCAGCAGGCACAGATGGCCTTGGATAGGAGTCTCTGGAGATAATGGTGATATCAGATGCAGGACCCAACACGGA
>NC_090725.1:314331750-314341750 GCF_036898095.1 Palaemon carinicauda | reverse complement strand
TACACGGCATTTTTACTGATGCGGAAATAATGGCAACATGAAACGTGGCCGCGCGGTTACGTCTCTGATTCAGGGTTGCCAGTTTGGCCTCTTTTGATGCCAAAAACTTAAAATTTGGTCCCTCCTTTTTTAATTGGTTGGCCGTTGGCAATATCATAATAAGAAAGTTTGGCCTTAAATGTTATATTTTTAGCAATTTCTACTAATGAGTTGACCTTTTAAAGCTACAGCTGATTAGGAGTTGGCATTTTCTCACTTAGAAAACCTGGCAACCCTCCTCTGACTAGTGAACGCTAGACTGGGGTTTTAGTCCTGCTCAAACTCGTTAGTTCCTTTGTCGCTGCAACCTCACCATCCTTGTGAGCTAAGGATGGGGGGGGGGGGTCTGGGGGAGCCTATAGGTCTATCTGCCGAGTAATCAGTACCCATTGCCTGGCCCTCCTTGGTCCTAGTTTGGATGGAGAGGGGACATGGGCGCTGATCATGTGTATATATTGTCAGTCTCTAGGGCACTGTCCTGCTTGATAAGGCAATGTCATTGTCCCTTGCCTCAGTCATTCATGAGCAGCCTTTAAACCTCTCGACACGGTTACACTACGACATAATTTTGCGTATTCATGATTGTTTTATTGAAGGTCATTTGGAACAATAAGTTCCAGTTTATAAGAGGGTATTATAACGTAATCTGCTAATTGCTGCAAAATATAAGGAATTTATCTTCTTTTTTTTTTTCCTTTTTTTTCTTAACATAATCGTTGAGATGACGGACATGTATAAAGAATAAATCATATGAAGTGTAATTATAGTCGGTTTAATACGCAGTCAAGTGCCCATAAAAGGAAGACAAATTACTACGTGAGGTGTGGAATAATTCAAAACGTGTCTTAGCGTAAGGATTTTCTAGTGATATAGAGTTAATTCATGAAAACGCTTCTCATTGATTTTACATATGAGAAGTGTCTCAAACACGTCCGTAGACTGTAACGTTATTGTTTTTTTTTCTTTTATTATTATTATTATTATTATTATTATTACTACGTGTTAAGCTACAACCTTAGTTGGAAAAGCAGGAGGCTATAAGCCCAGGGGCTCCAACAGGGAAAATAGCCCAGTGAGGAAAGGAAGCAAAGAAAAAATAATATATTTCAAGAACATGTATATATGAATGTATGTGTATATGTTTGCATGTATGTAGCTGACTAATATTTCCTGTTAACCCATTGGAAAATATGTTTAATGGCACACTACTTAGAAATAGTTATTTGATCTTACACTTATTCCAAAGAACTTACTTTAAAATTAAAGGGCTGCACTCTCCGGGGGGCACTAAACTTCTGTCAATTGTATGTGTGTTTTCATGTATATATATATATATATATATATATATATATATATATATATATATATATATATATATATATATTTATATATATGTATATATATTTGTTGATATATATATATATATATATATATATATATATATATATATATATATATGTGTGTGTGTGTGTGTGTCTTCATACATATATATATATATATATATATATATATATATATATATATATATATATATATATATATATATGTGTGTGTGTGTGTGTGTGTATATATATATATATATTTATATATATTCATAAGTACTTATATATTTATATATATGTATGAATGTATATATATACATATATATATATATATATATATATATATATATATATATATATATATATATATATATATATATATACATATGTGTGTGTGTGTGTATATATATATATATATATATATATATATATATATATATATACATATGTGTGTGTGTGTGTATATATATATATATATATATATATATATATATATATATATATATATATACATATATAATATATATATATATATATATATATATATATATATATATATATATATATACATATATATACATATATATAATAATAATAATAATAATAACAAGTGAGCAAGTCCTGAACGCGGACATGGTCCTCGTAGAGGACATACCTCCGCCAAGGTGACCTTGATCTTCAAATGTACTTGACCTTCACGTGACCTTGACCTTCAGGTGACCTTGACCTTCACGTGACCTTGACCTTCACGTGACCTTGACCTTCAAGTGACCTGCTTGACTTTTGACCTTCAAGTGATCTTTGTTCATTTGCCACTGATACTTAATATGACATTGATATAATGCACCAATATGACCTTGACCTTTGACCTTTATAAATTTGAACATCACCCATGGGTTGCGCCTGGACTAGGACTTCCCTGTTGGCTTATGCAAAAGTCAGTGCTTTATTTCTGTCTCTTGATATGGCCACTTATGTCATAGTGACACCAGTGACCCCTGTGACCTTGACCTTGGGGTGACCTTGACCAAAATTTAATCAGTTCTTCCATACACATTGGGGAACTACTTGGCCAAGTTTGAAGTGATTCCGTGTAGAAATGTGGCCTCTACGTTGTCCACAGACAGACAGACAAACAGAGAAACAAACAAACAAACAAACAAACCGAACCGAAAACATAACCTCCGCCGCTTGGCGGAGGTAACTAGGACTTCCCTGTTGGCTTATGCAAAAGTCAGTGCTTTATTTCTGTCTCTTGATATGGCCACTTATGTCATAGTGACACCAGTGACCCCTGTGACCTTGACCTTGGGGTGACCTTGACCAAAATTTAATCAGTTCTTCCATACACATTGGGGAACTACTTGGCCAAGTTTGAAGTGATTCCGTGTAGAAATGTGGCCTCTACGTTGTCCACAGACAGACAGACAAACAGAGAAACAAACAAACAAACAAACAAACCGAACCGAAAACATAACCTCCGCCGCTTGGCGGAGGTAATAATAATAATAATAATAATAATAATAAATTTCGTTAATAGCAACATAAGCAATAGGCCTTAAAAGATACACAAAGCAACAAATTAATACGTTAAAATAACGAAATATTTCAATTGTGGAAAACTGACTAAAGATTCAAAGCAAAACATAAAACGCGCAATGCTTTCAATTGCCAATAACATTAAAGTTTAGAAACGCAGGGAGAGAGAGAGAGAGAGAGAGAGAGAGAGAGAGAGAGAGAGAGAGAGAGAGAGAGAGAGATAAAATAGGTTTTGCAAGAGTGGCCATAAAGTGGTATTTGCTCACTATTAGAAAGTCTAGATCAGCCTTGTTTTTCTAGGTTTAATTACTAGTTTTTAAGAATCCTTTTGTGGCAGAATAGCCTTTGTTTTGTATGAGAATTTGTTTATGTTATCTTTGAAATTTAAGTGTTTAAGTGTAAAGTGCTTAATTTAACAATTCTGTGTGGTTAGGCGCCTCCTCCCCGGTTGTTTATATTATCGAACTATCGTTTTAACGATTGTTTTTTTTTACATACGAGTGTTTATGAACGCGACTTGATGTCTGGACGTTGGTGCTCGGATAGAATTCAGTTCGGGCTTGAGCACTCCCCTGATAATATACCTCGAGCAGCATAGTGATTTGGACTCTGGATGACGATTGTTTGGCAACTTATTTGGACGATTCTTTGGATTACGCTTTTGATCCTTACATTGATCTGTTGTCTGCAGGTGCTCTTGTCACCTGCGACTCGAGCCAGTTCTGCCTTTCCCTGACGAGGAGGACTTCCCAGGGAATTGGTGCACTAACGTCTCCAATCAGCTGCTGTGGTTTTGGGAGCTTGCAAGCTCGTGAGGTGGCCAGTAGGGAGGCTGACGCCAGGTAAGACATAGAGTGTCTGATTTTCGTTTGGGATTGCTTGCCCTTTATGGTTATGCCCTGGCATTCAGGACCTGCCCTGATAGCTGTTAGGACCAGTGAATGACGGCCCTAGTGTTGTCTCTCCTCTGATTCATCCACTGAAGTGAGGAGAACTATCTACATCCTTTACATCATTTGATCTTCTATATATTGTCATATTTAAGACGTGACTACATAATATCTTCCAGTATGTCTATTATAGACAAGGTTTTGTGTTCATTAGTTTTGTGTTGATAGGTAGGATTTATGATGGTTTTTCTTGTTTTATTTACTCCGTCTTCCTTCTTTCTTGTAATTAGTATTAGGGTTATTTTTTGTTCTGGCCAGCCAAATTGTTGGATCCAAGTTTATAATTGATATTTCTCTTGTCTTTGTTAGGACTTAGCTTCTTAGTTTTAGGGAATCCAGTGTGATTCAAAGGACCGTTATTTGTCCTTCCTTGTTATTAAATAATGTTATTTGTGGTTTTAACAAGGTTGATCTAAATTTTGTTATTGTTAAGTATTAAATATTGTTAAGTTTTCTTGAGTGTTTGTTTCCGCTGACCTTTAGCACTGAGTTACATTTATTACTGACAACAATTATAATAAGAACTCTTATAATAACCCTAAGGGTTATAACAATTGGCGACCGTGACAGGATTGTTCTCAGGTGTACTCAGTGTTTTGGTCTGTGGAACAGCACTTTGTTAATTTGACAATATTTTCTTTAGTTGTAAAGTATTACCTTTCTCCCCTGCTAATTTTGGTGCAATGGAGGGTTTTGTGTTTGACCCCGCAGAGTTTTTAGGGTCAGGTGATTGTATAAAGCATCTGCCAGTACTAAATAAGACTTGTTTAGTAAGTTGTGCCCGGTGGTTGGGTATTCCGTTTAGGGCAGCGGATACGAAAAATCAATTGTTGGTAGCTGTTAAAAGTAAAGTTGCTCAAGGTCTGGTTGAGGCTGAACATTTGGTTAGGGAGTATGAAGTTTCAGGTAGTAGTGACTCTGAGCGTGAGGGTAGTATGATTAATGGTGATGACAGAATAAGTGTTAATGGAGGTCTAACTCTGTTTGAGGATCCTCCCCGGACAGGAACTATTTATGAAGGTCAGGCTAACTTGCCTCTGAAACTAAATGTTTCCACTAATCCATTCAATTCTGTAGTAAACCCTGCGCCAAAAGATCCTCAGGTTCCTGTTTGTCCTTTGGTGGAGTCCAAGGAGGACGGTGAATTTGATTTAATATGTAAAAGGATAGAATTGATGAAACTGGAATTTGAAGAGAATGAGAGGGCGAGGCGGCATGAATTGGAGATGGCCAATATCAATTTAGAAATTTCTAGGCTGCAGGGCACCTCTAATCATTTTAGTACACCTCGGGGCAACTCAAAGGATAAGTTTAATGTAGGTGCGGCCTTGAAATTGGTGCCAGTATTTGAAGAGTTGAATTTTTTAAGGCTTTTGAACGTGTTGCCACTCGGTTGTCTTGGCCCCCAGAAATGTGGACTGTACTAATTCAATGTAGGTTGGTGGGCAAGGCAATTAGAGTGTATAATGCCTTGGAAGAAGGTATTGCCCGTGATTACCATAAGGTTAAGGCTCTAGTCCTCAAGGCATACGATTTGGTTCCTGAGGCCTACCGCCTTAAGTTCAGAAATTTTACGAAGCAGGCCTCCCTTACTTATGTGGAATTTGCTAGGCTTAAGGAGGAACAATTTGATCATTGGTTAAAAAGCCGCCAGGTGGTCTCTTTCTCTGCTTTGAGAGAACTCATGCTTCTAGAAGAATTCAAAAGGTCATGTAGTAAGGAATTGAAAATTTATCTAGAAGAGGTAAAAGCTTTTAATTTAAGTAATGCCGCCCAAATTGCTGACGAGTTTGTATTGACCCATCGAACTGGGTCTGGTAGTTTTGGAAATAAAGATGTGAATTTTCAATCTGCTAGGCCAGTTAATTTTCAGAGGTTGGGCTCTTTTGTGAATACTCGTGGGCAGGGTAACCCACCAGATAAAAATCATAAGCCTGATAGTAACCAGGGAAAAGACTTGAGTGGACAGGACACTCGTGTCTTTTCTGAAGATAATAGGTTTGGTTCTGGCCCAGGTAATATGAATAATAGAGGTAGGGGGACTTGTTTTTGGTGTAATAAGCAGGGACATTATCAGGCACAGTGTTATGACAGAAGAAGGTACCTCCAAAGGAATAATAATAATCCTGTGTCACTAATATCTACTGATAAACCTGTTATCAGCGATCCCGTAGTTGAAAACCGTCCAGTAGCTAACACTAGTAATGGTGGTAGTAGCAGTAGTCAGTCTTCTAGCAGAAAGGAGTCATGACTACTTTTTGATAAATATATTTGGCCTGGTAAATTAATATCTACTTCTAAAACTGTTGGTGTGAAATTTTTGAGGGACACAGGGTCAGCTCGGTCGCTGGTTTTGAAAGAATCTTTGAAAAATTTAGTTGATTATACAGGAAATTTTGTTGTTCTGGGAGGGTTCCCGAACACCGTTGTTTCGGCTCCGTTAGTGGAGGTCAGATTGTCTTTCCCTGGTTATGATAAAGTGACAGAATTAGCAGTTGTTGAGTGTCTCCCTATTCCTGGAATTGACGGCATTTTGGGTAACGATATGTTAAATACAAAAGGACAAGAGTTGTTCCCCATATTGTCTGTGCATGCCTGTCCTGTTGCAGTAACAACCCGGGCAGCAGTAAAGGCTGCAAATTTAATTGATAATGACGAAGATTTAATTTTAAGTAGTTTAGAAGTAGACATAGAGAGGCCCGGGTCTGTAGATAGTAGTGGTAATAGTGTGGTTAGAAATGTTTTGAGACCTGATTGGGACAGGTCTTCATTTATTGAAGCTCAGAAAAAGGAATTTAATTTTTATTTGGGTGACACTGCAGATTTGACTAAACCCAGGTTTTGTGTGATCAATGGTTTACTATACCGGATTAGTCGTCCTTTAACTGATAATCTGAGCAAGACGTCTCGTATTGAACAAATTGTTGTCCCATCTCAATTCCGTAGGTCTGTCTTGAGTCTTGCACATGATGATTCTTTTTCTGGCCACTTCGGTGTATGTAAAACTTTTCGAAAGTTGGCAGAATGTTTTTGGTGGCCAGGATTAAAATCATCTGTGAAACAATTAATTAATGAATGTGAGGTTTGTCAAGTGATGGGGAAACCCAACCAAATTATTCCTAAAGCTCCCTTAAATCCAATTCCTGCGATAGGTGAGCCTTTTGTGGAATTAGTTATCGATGTGGTTGGGCCTTTGCCTAAAACTAAGTCTGGGTTTACCCATCTCTTGACAATTATGGATAGAGCATCTCGATTCCCTGAGGCCTTCCCAATGAGAAGGATTACCTCTAAGGTTGTATTTGACAAACTAATTGAATTCTTTTCCAGGTATGGTCTCCCTCGTACTATTCAAACTGACTGCGGTACGAATTTTACTAGCAAGGTATTTAAAGGTAAATGTGCAGAACTGGCCATTCGGCACAAGACCAGTGTACCATATCATCCAGAGAGTCAGGGCCTGGTGGAAAGGTTCCATCAGACCCTTAAATCTATTTTGAAAAAATATTGTTATGAACAAGGGGAGGAATGGGATAAAGGGCTTCCCTTTGCTCTCTTTGCTCTACGAAATCACCCAAATCTTCAACTGGGGTAGCTCCTTTCGAACTGGTATTTGGACACAAAGTACGTGGGCCTTTGGAGATTTTTCATGAGATGCTTGAGACTGATCGAGGTGGGAATGCAAACGTGGGAGACTTTGTGGAGGACTTGAGGAAAAAATTATCTAGAGCCTGGAAATTTGCCAGAGAAAATTTGGCTAGTTCTCAGGCTGCTATGAAATTAAATTTTGATAGGAAATCTAAAGCACGGTCGTTTGAGCCCGGAGAATTAGTTTTAGTTTTAAGTACTGACTCTGACAATTTCCTTGAACCAAGATATAAGGGACCCTGGAAGGTGTTGAGGAAGTTGTCGGAGGTGAATTATGAAATAGAGGCTCCTGGGACAAAACGGAAGTGCAGAATATTCCATATAAATAGGTTAAAACTCTATACTTCTAATAGACATGATCCTCTCGCTATTGTTTATGAGCCTGTGGTTGAAAGTATGGATTTACCTTCAGAGGATTTGGAGGATTTGATTTGTCAGGTGTCTTCTGATGCTCTTTATGATAATATTAAAAATTTAGAAGTTTTGAAGGAAGGGCTGGGGCATCTGGAGATTGCTCAAAGGAGGGATGTAATTAATTTAATTTCTTCTTTTCCAGATTTATTTCGGAATTCTCCAGGTCGAACTAATTTTCTTGAGCATGATGTAGACGTGGGTAATGCTTCTCCTGTAAAACAGAGTCCTTATCGGCTGAATCCCATTAAGAGGGATATAGTTGATAAGGAGATTAAATATATGCTGGAACACGATCTCATCCAACCTTCCGTTAGTCCCTGGAGCTCCCCGATAGTCCTGGTTAAGAAGTCCGACGGAAAGTTCCGTATGTGTGTGGACTACCGTAAGGTTAACACACACACTAAGAATGACTCTTTTCCTTTGCCTCGGATAGATGACTGTCTCGATCACATAGGGGCTGCTAAGTTCATTACGAAATTGGATTTATTGAAAGAGTATTGGCAGGTTCCCCTGTCTGATCGAGCAAGAGAGATCTCTGCATTTGTAACTCCCTTTGGGCTTTACGAGTGTAAAGTAATGCCCTTTGGGATGAAAAATGCCGCGTGTAATTTCCAGAGGCTTATGAATAGGGTCATTTGTGGTTTAAAGGGAACTGAGATTTATATCGATGACTTGGTTGTATATAGTGATGATTGGAGTACGCACATGGCGAGATTGCGTAAGGTATTTGAGGCCCTTAAACTTGCAGGTTTGGTTATTAATTTAGCAAAATGTGAATTTGGTAAGGCAAAAGTGTGTTATTTGGGTCACGAGGTTGATTTGGGTCAGGTGGCACCTAAACAAGCCAACCTTGAGGCTATTGTGCATTTAAAGAGACCGTGCAATGTTAGAGAGGTTCGGCGAGTGCTGGGCATGACTGGTTATTATCGCAGATTCGTGCGAAATTTCTCGGACATTGCTCAGCCACTTACCAAGTTGTTGGAGAAAGGGCAGAAGTTTATGTGGTCTCCTCAGTGTGAGGAAGCATTTATTAAACTTAAGATGGTATTAGTATCTAATCCAATATTGACTTCTCCTAATTTCCAGAGACCTTTTATTATTGCAGTGGATACCAGTGACATAGGTATTGGGGGTGTCCTTTTTCAAAGGAACGATATAGTAGAGGTTCATCCTGTATCATATTACAGCCGAAAGATACTAGCCCCCGAGAGAAAATATTCCACCATTGAAAAGGAGGCCCTCGCCTTGGTGCGTACTCTTGTGCATTTTAAGCCTTATGTGACAAATTTTTCTTATCCCATAGAAGTATGGACAGATCACAACCCACTGGTTTTCATCGAACGCATGAAAGGCGCCAACCAGAGAATTTTATGTTGGGCTCTGCAATTACAAGAGTTCTCGCTTATGATTAAACACGTTAAGGGATCGGAGAATCGAATTCCCGATGCCCTTTCAAGGATATAGATTTGATCACGACTTGGCCCCCCTCCCCTCGCCCTTCTCGTCTCTTCAATTGGTTTGCGTTATTCTTAGAGATGTAAGGATGAGTATGAGTGTGTTTTTCGCTGGGAGTTTGGTTTGTTAGTCATTAGGTTTTCTTAGTGAGGTATTTTATAATTTGTCTGTTTTCTTTTGAACCAAAGTAAAGCCTGTAGTGACCAAAGTGTGGGCGGTCATACTGTGGTAGTGTCTGTTATGTGTAAACTCGATGTTATTGGCTGAATTTGAGACAGTCAGTGTCTGGTGGTTAATATTTGGTGCTAAGTTGACCTTATGGTTTATTTTTCATTTATGTTTTCTCTATTTTTTAGGCTGGTACATTTTCTTTGTGACAATTCAGTTTTTAAAATTCATTGGTTGTAGTGTTGTTCATGAGAATTCTTATTTCATGTTTCACCCTGAGACTTTACTTTGTCTTGAGAGTGATGTGTTAATCATTTTCTCTTTACAGGTTTCATGTTTTGTATAAAAAAAAAAATTATTGGAATTTTTTGTTTTTGTTTTTGGGGAGGAAGGTATTAGAAAGTCTAGATCAGCCTTGTTTTTCTAGGTTTAATTACTAGTTTTTAAGAATCCTTTTGTGGCAGAATA